>NW_024082058.1:253906-274386 GCF_003009895.1 Hyaena hyaena | reverse complement strand
CAGAAATGCTGAGGCATAGGAGCACATGGACCCCAATGTTCATAGCAGCACTCTCCACAATAGCTAAAACATGGAAAGAGCCTAAGTGTCCATCAACAGATGAATGGATCAAGAAGATGTGGTTTATCTATACGATCCAATACTACATGGCAATGAGAAAGAATGAAATCTGGCCACGGGTAGCAACATGGATGGACCTTGAGGGTGTTATGCTGAGCGAAATAAGTCAGGCAGAGAAGGACAAATATCACATGTTTGCACGTATAGGAGGATTAGGAGGAACTTGACGGAGGAACAAGGGGGAGAAGAAGGGCGGAAATGGTGGGGGAAAGGGAGAGAGGCAAACCATGAGAGACTCTTGAATGCTGACAAAAACTGAGAACTGATGGATGTGGGGGGAGGGGGTATGGGCATGGAGGAGGACACTTGTGGGGATGAGCACTGAGTGTTATGTGGAAACTAATTTGACAATAAACTATTTGTAAAAAAAAAAAATAAATGAATAAAACATATTTAAAAAAATAAAGCTTTTTTCTACTCAAATACCATATGATTCCATTCATAAATGGAATCTAAAACATATATAAACAAAAAGCAAAATCAGATCTATATATACAGAGAAAAAACTGATGTTTGCCAGTAGGGGATTGGGCCAAATAGGAAAATGGGAGAGGGAGATACAGGCCTCTGTTATCGAATGAGTACGTTGTGAGAATAAAAAACAGAGCATAAGCAATATAGCCAATGATATTATAATAGCGATGTAACAGAATCGATGGTAGCTACACTTTTGGTGAATATAAATTTGTCAAATCACTAGGTTGTACTCTGCAACTAATGTAACATTGTCTGTCAACTATTCTAAAGTATATATATAATAAATATATAAAATAAAAATATATTAAAATAAAATAAAATAAAGCTTTTGTTTAGTATTTCAAGATCTGAAATTTGTCATGGAGTTTCTATTCATTGTTTTATCCCCATGTGTATGGCCCACACTTGGCTGTGTCTTTGCATGTTTTCTAATTTTTTGTTGAAAATTGTACATTTTAAATAATATAATTTGATAACTCTGAAAATCAGATTCTTCCTCCTCCCCAAGGTTTGTTTTTTTCTGTTTTCTGCTGTATTTGTTTATTGACTTTTCTAAACTAATTCTGTGAATTATATATCTATGTTGTATGTTGCTACTGAAGTCTCTAGAGATTTCTTTAAGTATCTGGAACCAATAAATCTATGCCCCCCTTTTTTTCTTTTGAAGTTTCTGTGTGCATCTTAGGACTTGTGTTCTACCTAAGTTATTCAATTGACAACTCTGCCTTAGCCTTCATTTCCTGCTTTCAGACCTCAGTAGGAGGTGAGTGCTGAGGGACTTCTCAGATTTTTTCTGAGTTATGCGTACAAGTGTACACCTGCATGTAGCATTAGAAATCTCCAGGAATATATTTGAGCTTTTCAAAACCTCTCTGGACATCTCATTTCTCAACTTTTCCTTTTAAGCTTTTTGGTTAGTAAATTGTTTGCTCCAACTGTTATCTGTTGTCTCCGGCAGTAGTGATGTTAAAATATTCAACAAATGGCTCTGGGAAGAAACTTTTAGCACAGGGTGAGTTCAAATGAGGTCAATGAAGGCAAGCCTTTCAAGTGGGATCTTTCAAGAAATGATTACTTGGACAAATAATGACTCCTCTTTGGGAATGAGGTCTTGAAAGAATTCTAACACTGTTCTACTCCCTCTGGTACTGTGAATTCTGGCTGTTATTTTTAAGGATGTTGTGATGCCAGGGAGGGAGGATGGGGTGGGACGAGGCAGGGCAGGTGCAAAATGCTGCAAATCTCACTGTTCTTACTGAAGTTTAGCTGTTTTTTCCACTAAATGCTCCCCATTCTTTGAATTGTTTTAAACTATTGGTTAACTTCCAGAGTTCTACAAAATTTATTCTGATAATTTTTTTCCAGTTATCTTTTTACTTTTCTGGAAGGGAAGTTTTCAAATGGGCTTGCTCCACCATTTTTGCTGATATCCCCACTTAGAACATTGGCTCTTAAACTTTCAGTTATTGGTAGTTTTTTTAAAAATTCTGGGATCTTCTTGTGAATTTCATAAAAGCTGTGAATATCATTGTGGAAAAAGAAACCGTGAATGCACTCACATAACTTTGGGCAGTAGTCCACTTAGTTTAATAATACTTTGAGTTCAACCAGGGATCCTTTACCAGAAAATTCTGAAGATAAGTATTCCTGTTTTAGAGCCTTTCTTCCTGAGCCAATATCAAACTCTATTACCAAAAACTCAAGGACAAATTACTCCAGAAATATAACCTAGTAGCAAATTTAGTAGGTGTGTTTAATAGGCAAATTCAATTTTAGTGCCAATTTTCTTATCTGGAAAATCATACCTCATAAGATTGAATGAGAAAATTAAGATGATATTGCTTAGTATCTGGAATTGATATTTCTTACCTGGAAAATCATACCTCATAAGATTGAATGAGAAAATTAAAATGATATTTCTTAGTATAGAGCCAAACAGTTTATAAATTCTAACCATTAATAATATTGTTCCCTTCTCCTTATTTTCCTCCTGTTACTCCTTTATTACTTCCCTGAGGAAATATCTTTGAAGAGCACCACATTTGTGCTCATTCTTTTAAGGATTTTTGGAAATATATATTCTACTTTTACTAACATACTAGTATCATTTTGTTGGAGGAGGTATTTAACCAGCAATCACCACTATAAAGCAGGAAGTGTTATTTAACCACAAGATATGACCTCAGTTGGAAAGATGGCAAGTCTAAATATAAATTCAGAAAAGTGAAAAAGGGAAGAATTATGGATGACTGTGTCCAAATGCTATACAACTAGAGAAAAGGTTGTACATGTTTAATTTCCATAATGTTTTTCTTTGAATTACCTGATTTTCTCAGATATTTGTTAGAGAAAATTCATACCAAATTGTACTACATAAAATACATTCCCATGAAAAAACATTTTGTGAGAGTTTGGTGTAAAAATGAAATCTTCTTTTTTCCATGCAAAGAAGCAAAGTATTTGAGATGCTCAAGAGAAGTAATATAAATTTAAATTTTAAATTTAAGTTTAAAAACAATGACTTATCTAATTCAGTCATCACAGTTGCTGCCAGGGCTTAGTTATAGGATAGATGTGTCTTCATCTATAAATTACAAAATGAAGAGTCAAAGCCAAATCAAGTAGCGTCTGCAAAACACCTACATGTTTCTTGTACTAATACTGTACACAGGGACCAAGGTGTGGAAACCTTTAGAATCTTATCATTTATTAGATACTGACTACTAGACAGATGCTTAATTATATATTATGCATTTATTTTAGGAATATTGGGTATATTTCAGAAAGTCAATAAGACTAAAGGAGACAGGAGAGAAGCGAATGAAATCCTATGAAGTTCTACCTCATTTAGGGCCTCTCAGTAGTCTATAAGGTTGCACATTGGTGTATTGGGAGGACTCTGATGCACCATGAATAGATACTGATCAGCTAAGAGATTAGATCAAATTATGTAGAATAAAGATCATTTTGTTTTTCAAGGTCAGTCTTTTTTAAAAAAGGACAACCATGAGCAACATACCACAGTGACAATGAAATTTTATGTCATAACTTGCTTAAATGTTAGAGAATCTGCAGACACTTTATATGCAAATGAATTTATCTCCCTTGGCTATTGAAAACCTTTGTTACTATATTCAAATTTCTAGATTTTGTTTTCACACATTGTACTTACTGAACTTTTCTTGTTCATTTTTAGTGAAGGACATTGGGATAGAAGTATAAAAATTTTATAATTCACATTTTTTCATGTCTGCGTGATTCCAAACTTTAGATTTTAATTTTGCATATAGAGAAGCCAGGAATCTATGTTAAAAATCAAAAGCAGCTTTAATTAAGACATATGTAGATTTTAGGGCTTTGGAAAATACTTCTGATTACTTCTGTAATATGTGATTCAAATAATTTAACGTTTTTTTTCTCTTTCTAAGTTAAACCCATGTTGAGGGTGGGCTAGTTCATTTATGAATTTTGAAAGCTTGTCTAGGTGGTTTTATAATTAGGCCCTTCCAGGTAGCAGGAAATTTTGCTTTGGCTCCCCATTTAACAGCTGTGTTCCCAGCTGGGTCTGTTTGTTATAAATGAAAATGGCTCTTTAAATTTACATTCTCTGCATGACCAAGCTTGGCATCAGACGCAGCTTCTGGATAATGCCAAAGATAAGCACCAAAGGGTGTCAGATTGAAACTCTGGATCATAGTGTGTTAGACAGCATTATCAGCTACAACTGTATTTTTCTATTAAAGCCCAGTGATGTGACCAGTAGATCTTTGAAAAATGAATTGCTTCTAGTCTTTGAATGTTTTTGCAATGTGACTGAGATGAATCCCCACCCCCATAGTATGTCTATGGAGCATAATGAACTGTGGAATATGCAAGAATAGAGGTTGTTGCAACATAGGACACTAGTCGAACCAAGTGATGATATTACTTGCTTCAGGCCATAGGCTCATGGAAGAAGTGAATAATTACTTCAAATAGTACCCGTTAAACATCATAGACTGGAATGGTGCCTTCCTATTTCTTGCTCTTAGAGTCGTTGTGCTCACAGTAGTCCTTTTTTGCCTTCCTTATTGAAATCAATGGGATGTGTAGTCTTTTCACTAGACAAGTCCCTGCAGTGTCTATACCATTTTACTGAAGATCCACAAAGTTCTCTGAGTACAAAAAAGACAAAAGCATTAGAAGCTGCTTTTTTTTCTTTTGCTTTGAGTAGAATTTTTATTTAATATCTATTGAACAGGGCTGGGGAAATAAAGGACAGAAAAAGTACAGCATATACTTTGGCTTCCCTAACATAGTTCAAATTAATTTAAAATTATTTTCAAAGCTTTATCTGTGAAACATCAGCTGTATTCTTAAAAGTGACTTTCCCTACCACTTTGGAAGACAGGTTATTAACACCAGGTACGTGGAGCTCCAGCACAGCCTTAAACCCACTAACATTATAAAAAAGAAAAGAAAAGAAACATATGTGTATTTAAACTTTGTGTACATGTACTGTGAACTTCTCTGGGGAAAAAATTCTCTAGGTTTTTTTTGTTTTAGTTTCTGTTTTTAAGATTCTCAAAATAATCCCGAAATGGTTGAGAACTACAGCTATAGAATATATTTTTCCCTAGCCCATTTTGGTAACATTCAAATAAAGAATGTACAACATAAATTATTTCACCTCTACTTGGCAGTCTGTAATCACAAAGTAGCATGTGAAAACTCTTCCACCTGTTTAGTGTCTTTCTAATTGCATCATTCATTATTCTGTTTTGCACTAAATGGTGAAATTTTGAATATTAAATATACCTAATTGAAATAAAGTGAGACACAATTTAAGTATCTTTTCAGTGAAAAATTAAACAGGCATTGTTTCTGAGCAGAGGTTTTGAGTTAATCACTATGCAGATTTTACTTTTTCTCTTTTACTATCACAGGCATTGAACAGTTGGATGGTAAAATTTGAAAATACCTTATTGGGATTTCCAACTAAGCTAGGTTTAAAAAAAAAAATGACTTAATTTGATGGGCCTTAAGGAAGGCACTTATTGGGATGAGCCCTGTTATATGTAAGTGATGAATCACTGAGTTCTACTCATGAAATCAATACTAAACTGTATGTTAATTAAACTGAATTTAAATAAATAAATTTTAAAATCATCCTTCTCATGATGTATTTAGTGCCATAAGAAAACTTAAAACATAACAAAAGAGATGAAATTTTAGATCATATGACTATGTTTCTATGCATTTATCTTCCAGCATTGAGATCAGATCCTTAGGGGCATGATCTCATTTTTCCTGGCTTAATCTAGGCAGACAAAATTAGTACTTCTAGTTCAACTTTCTATTTCATTTGCATTAATTGAAATTCTAGCACAAGGCCCCATTTAAAAGTTAGCACCTGCATACTTTAGTTAAGACCCTTAAAATGACATTATTGATTTATGTCAATAATCATGTGTATATTAAAACATAGCACCCTTTATATCTGTCACTAAAACTGGTTCTGCTCTTACACAGGGAATAAGAAGTAGCAGAAATTATTCAGTCACATCTTGACCCCAGCATTTTAAGAGGTGTAAGAAAATTTCACATATTGTTAGACTTAATTCTTGTTGTCCTATTTAGTCTTTCTTGCTTTAGTAATTCATATTTTTGATAATTTTTCATGTGCCAGGTAAACACTTTACATGCAGTTTTTCATTGAATTCTCATCTCATATACAAAAAGTTGGAGATATTGTGTTTATTTCACAGGTGAGGTAACCAAGATTGAGAGAAGACAAGTCACTTTTCCAAGACCATGTAGGTAGTGAGAAGTGAGGCTAGACTGATGACAGACTGCAAGCCCCTACCTACAATATTATACACTCAATCCTCAGTATTTTTGGATTTCATACTGAATTCCTCTACTTACTAATACTTATTTCAAAGTCCCAAATCAATACTGCACTTTTGTGATCATTTCCAGACATGTGCAAAAGATCAGAAAATTTGAGTCACCAGACATGCATGTTCGTTCCCAGCTGAGGTCCAACCAAATGACTCTACCTTCTTATTTGAGCTTTCATATTGTAAATAGGTATCCTTCTCATGATCTATTTAGTGCCATGTTTTTTGAATTTTTGTAATTTTTGTTGGTGATTACTTTGTTTAAAATGGATTTAAACAGAAGTGCTAAAGTGTTGCCTAGAGTTCCAAAGGGCAAGAAGGCTGTGATGTGCCTTGCAGAGAGAATGCACGCATCAAATAAACTTTATTTAGCCATGAGCCATAGTGTTATTGACCATGAGTTCAAAGTTAATCAACCATATCTATGAATTAAAGTGTCTTTAGATAGAACACACATGAAATAAGGTTATGTATGTTCAGTTGACAAAATGTAACCTCAGGCTTACAGGAATCTAACCCTCTATTTTTTCTAGGAACAATAGTTCAGCATTTGCTAATTTATCGTTCACTGCTTCTATACAGAACAAAGCTATTATCAACAATGAAAATCAACTTTATTCCTTTTCAATAATAATCAGTCTTCATTGAAGACTCAATAGTCTACAGCCATTATTTGGTTTTATTATTTAGTTTCTAGTGCCATTAATTATTTGCCCCCAAGTATTTTTATCCGTATTGTACAGATGGGGCATTTGAAGTATGATTATCATCCAGCTAGTAGGTGACTGTATGATATTTGAATCAAGCTGTCTTCACAGCTGGCACTCTATACAATTATGATACATATCTTGGTCCTTAACTCTATTTTTTAAAGCTTCCAAATAAAAGTACTAATCTACATCTTATACCAACATTCTTTATAGGTGTTCTGTACAGCATATGATTCTACAAAACAAAACTAAGCAGAACAAAGCAATAAAAGCTCTGTTTAACAAAACACTAAGAACAGTAATAGCTGTTCAGCAATGCTAGAGTAGCCCTATGTATTTCAGAATATTTGGCTATTTTTGTGCAATAATTTTGGAATGACAAGGGTTCTTCACCTTCTGATTGCTTTCATTCCATTATCTTCTTTTTTTATTTCCAAATTCAAATGAAATTCACTGTAAGAAATAAAAGCCTTCCCATTTTCCTTCTAATCAAAACCACCTGGTTGATAAAATATTAAGTGGAGATTAAGTGGTAACCTTTTTCTAATCTGGAAAAATAAGAATTGAAGGGATGCAGGCAGCATAAGGCACCGCAGGGCCAAGCTGGATTGGGTGCTAGAGTAAGAGCAGCTCTCTTGTGATTTCCCAGGACTGGACTGCAGCAGGTGGATGGGCTAGAGGTTGAAGAGCTAAAAGTAGAAGGACTAATTTGTTTTATTGAAGACCTACTTTTGCCTTGGGTTGACTTTGATTAATTGAATTACTAACCCTACTTTTGCTCTGCTCAGATCTCCATAATCATTCAAGACAGCTTCTAGAGCTGTGTTTTCAACTTACGATGCTTGAACTATCTGCATCTGAAATACCTGAGATATGAAGAATGCATATGTGTGAGCTGGCACAAACTGAATAATTATTTCTGTGGATGGGCCCAGCACTCTCAGGTGAGCGACTTGCAGGTTAGCAAGTAACAGATCAAGGAACATAGAGGTAGTGAAAAAAAAAAGTCAACTGAAAGACATAATGCTTGGATTAAAGCCCAGGATTTAATTTACACCCACTAGCTGTGTAACCTGGAGTAAGCCACTTAATTCCTCACTGAGCCTCAACTGGTCTATCTCTAAAGTAGAAAAATGGGGCGCCTGGGTGGCTTAGTCGGTTAAGCGCCTGGGTGGCTTAGTCGGTTAAGCGCCCGACTTTCGCTTAGGTCATGATCTCGCTGTTCGTGGGTTCGAGCCCCGCGTCGGGCTCTGTGCTGACTGCCAGCTCAGAGCCTGGAGCCTGTTTCAGTCTGTGACTCCCTCTCTCTCTGACCCTCCCCTGCTCACGCTGTCTCTCTCCTAGAAATAAATAAAAATATTAAAAAAAAAATAAAGTGGAAATGATGACAAAAACAACATTAATGGCTATATTAAGGCAAGTAAAAATGTTTTGTAAGAGTAAGATTTTGTATTAACAAAAATAATGTGATATTATTTTTTAAAGATTTTTCAAATAACTAACTGAATTAAAATGTTTATAACTTAGAAAGATACTAATTTTATTTACTTTTTAAGATATATTTTATTACATTATTTTTTATTTTAGAAACAGAGAGAGCAAGTGGGGGAGAGGGTTAGAGGGAGAAAGAGACAGAGACAGAGAATCTTAAACCTGCTCCACACTAAGCGTGAAGCCTGACTTCAGTGGAGCTGGATTCCATGACCCTGGGATCATGATCTGAGCCTAAATCAATAGTCAGACATTCATCTGACTGAGCCACCCAGGCATGCAAGAAAGACTTCATATTCAAAGTTTACATTACCTTGGGGATAAAGAAGTGTTTGTATTATATGGGATGGGGGAACATGTTACAGTATGGAATATGTTGAAGTCTCCCCCTCCTCCCAGGTATCTTTCTCTCTCATCTGCTACAGATGCTAAAATCATTTTATTATAGAGAATTTTTATTCTAACCTTCTTTAGAATGCAAATGTTGCTTGGGAGAAGAGTGTTTTGAATCTAAATTATTAATAAGATTTTATACATGGAGATGCCAGGGCCAGGAAACAATATCCTAAGGTATGAAAGGGGCCTCAGGATGGCATACAAAAAAAGACAAATTTTGAGTACTTCCAACTCAGTCTCTTTCCTTGTTAATTCAGTGATCAGAAAATAACCAATCAGTATGCAGAAATACACACAAACACACACACACACACGCACACACACACTCTGTGGTGGAAATTAGAAAGAGGTAACTAGTAAAGCATTAGAGAAAATGGACAAATCAAGTCTGTATTAACTTGTAGCAGAGGAGAAAGAAGTATTGCAGCCAATGCCAAGATATACACAAAACTGTATAACTCTGGATGTCATAATATATGAAATGATGGGGATAAAATTAGAGAGAAGCAAAGTGATATTACTCTTACTCACTTCCTTGGTCAGCTGATTGCTAACTATGACTAATGTCAAACTAAGATTGATGAGAATCTAGCATTAAAACTTGGCATTTTCTTCCTCTTGTGTTTGTGTTTACAGTGTTCTTACCTACAGTCATCTCCTGTCACCTCTGACCTACCAGTGCTTCCTTCATAAATAGCTCATCACTCCCCTGCCTACCCATCACTTCTTAAAGAGGTTTCTGGCAACTTTCAGGAGAGTAACATTTCCCCTTTTTACGCCGCTAAGGCAATTCATTCACACCTCTAGGAAAACACATATCAAATTGCATTATATCACCTTTTTCCTCATATACACTTTCTCAATCGTAGAATGTGAACTCCTGGAGATGCGCAAATCACTTTCCATTTTTGTATGCCTACCACTTAAGATCAGCACATCATAAGCTTTCAAAAAATTGCTAAGGGAATTAGTATGATAACTATTAAAATTTTTAGTTTGTCAATTTCTTTATAACTCCTTTTTCTATTCACACATTACCACTCTTTCTTTTTTTCCTGCTTATCAGTGATTTACATCTTTTATTACATGTAGGCTAATTTCTTTTCTTATTAAGTTTTTCTGAATTTTCAATCCCCTAATAAAATTATTTTCTAGAATGCCAAATAAATATTCCTTATGTCAAAAAGTTTTAGTTGCTTGAATGAAGAATTACCATTTTATCCTCACATATTATCTGGTTCATCATGACAGAATGATGTTCTCATATTCTG
Organism: Hyaena hyaena; assembly: GCF_003009895.1. NCBI lineage: Eukaryota > Metazoa > Chordata > Mammalia > Carnivora > Hyaenidae > Hyaena > Hyaena hyaena. The sequence continues at coordinate 264,039 of NW_024082058.1, read as the reverse complement.
CGTACAGTAGGATAAGAAAAATTTTCGACATTTTGAAGATTTCACAAGTAAAACTGCATTATATAAAATTAGTGGCAAATAGAACTTTTCCTATTCTGAAGAAATTTCTATAAAACTATCTCCAACATTTGCTTTTTATTCACTCATTGAAAATCCATTTATTAGGCACTGGGCATGGATAATACATAGATTACATAGAGATTTCTTTTTAATAGATAGACGAATTAAAAAAAATACTGTGCATATTTAAATGGATCCCTCTTAAAGTATTATATTTAAATGTAACTCAATTTAGTAGTATTATTAATGTTTGTAATATGGCTTCATATTTGATGCTACTTAATACAGAGAATTTCTCTCAGCAGTGGGAGCTGGTTTCATTTTTAAATCAACATTTTTATTACATATTTCGACTGTAATACATTATAATTAGACACCTGTATACACTACAAAGTGATCACCCCAAAAAGTATAGTTGCCATCCATCACCCTACAGATGACTCCCTTTACCTTTTTCACCTGTCCCTCAAGTCCCTTCCCCTCTGATATCCACCAATTTATTCTCTGTATTTATGAGTTTGTTTCTGTTTTAAAATCAAAAATTTTAAGTAGTATGCTTTTCCCACTCGATCTTTTTTTTTTTATTAAATTTTTAAAATGTTTTATTTATTTCTGAGACAGAGACAGCATAAGCAGGGAAAGGTCAGAGAGAGAGGGAGACACAGAATCTGAAACAGGCTCCAGGCTCTGAGCTGGCTGTCAGCACAGAGCCCCACGTGGGGCTCAAACCCACAAACCGTGAGATCATGACCTGAGCTGAAGTTGGATGCTTAACCGACTGAGCCACCCAGGCGCCCCTCCCACTCTATCTTCATAGAACTTTCATTTACTATACCCACTGGAGAAATCACATTTTTCTCTCTGCATATAAAACATTTAAATTTATATTTTTCCAGATTCACGCCCAAAAATTACTAGACCTTACTATCCTTTACTTGTTTGTTGTTTGTTTCAAAGACACTATCACAGAAGGATGTTTTATCCCACTCTTGTTTCAGGAAAAATCTCATTTATGTTATCCCATGTATATACATTTAGAAGGTTTCTTCTGAACACCGCCATTTTCCTTTGTTTGCAACTTCCCACTATTCTGAGATATTGCAAGGACATTAGGGAGATGGAGAAGTTCTCCATGAGGACAGAGTTGGAGGAAAGCCCTGAGGCACAACCTAGCCAGTTCTCAATGGACCATATGCCAGAATTGGACTATAGCTCTTGAATGGGAGTTGAATGAAAGTCTTTCCTAATACACCAACAGGAGGGACAGCACAATATCCCCAAAACTCAGACATTTTAGGACTCAGGGTCTGAGTCCTAGGCCAAGTCTCCAATTAAAAAAAAACAAGTGAAAAACCAAAGTAATTCTTTTATTAAAATCTGTTTATGAAATTGCTCTGTGAAGTATCAGCCACATTTATGTAGAGAGTTTTGGAAATGATGGGCAAATATATCAGTGCTCTTGATTTAGGCACTTATTAACTCAAGCCATTTTGGGAATTCAGTGGATTATACATGGATTAATAACAACAAAAAGCAGCCCAAACAGGCAGTCTCTTAACTTCAGGGGCATGGGCATCATGACATCCTCATTTGAATGACCCCTTTCAGTGCACATTTGTAATGAAGCCATTTTTGCTGCTAGTTGCTATAAGAGACACAATCACAGGTAGGGTGCCAAAAGAGAAGAAAATGGTGACACTAAGTAGTTGTTAAGGAGGATTAATCCATAGGGTGCACTTAAGAATCTACTAATCTACCCCAATTCTGTACCCCAGGAACTCTTATAATAATTCAGTAAGTATTTTAGGAAAGGACCAGAAATTTTTAAAGACTGGGTGGGGTAGTGTCAGATGAATACATATATTTCTTCTTTTGCTAATTTAATTTTTAATTTTTATTGTGGCAAAATACATCTAACAAAATTCACTATATGTAACATTTTGTATATTCACAGTGTGGGGCAACCATCACTACCATCTAATTCTAGAACATTTTCATCACCTCAAAAGAAAACCTCATACCCTTTAAACAATTACTCTTATCCTTCTCTCCTCCCAGCTTGTAGCAACCATTAATTTCTTTCCTCTTTTTATGGATTTGTCTATGCTGGATATTTCATTTAATGGAAGCATAAGTGCCTCTAGTGACTGGGTTATTTCACTTAGTGTAATGTTTTAATGCCAGTATGTATTTGTACTTCATTCCTTTTTATGGTGGAAAAAATATTCCATTGTATGGATATACCATACTTTATCCATTCACCAGTTGGTAGACATTTGGGTTGTTTCTATGTTTTGTCTATAGCAAACAGTGAATATTCTTGTACGAGTTTTTGCCTGAACACTTGTTTTCAGTTCTTTGGGATATATAACCAGGAGTGGAATTGCTGGTTTATATGGTAATTGTATTTTTAACTTAATGAGGATCACCCATTTGTTTTCCACCGTGGGCATACAACCTGCTATATTCCCAACAAAAGTGTACAAGGATCCCAATTTAATTTTTAATTAAACAAAAGGGAAATAGTTGCAGGTGTGAAAGATATCCAAAGGTTATACAAGAAATTATGGAGTAGTAAATGCCAGCAATTTGAAATTCTAAGGAAATAAATATTTTTAACAATACAATACCTCCAATCGGATACTGTAACAGAAAATTTGCACATATTAAAAACTACCACTAAATCTTTGCCCCTAAAAAGAGGGTGTTTTGGGTGAGTCCTACCAAATTCATAAGGAATATGTATTTACTTAACACAATTTCTCATAGCAGAACAGAAGATGTGCAATTCATGTTTTGATGTGTCACTTTGACAGCACACTCACACTAAGGAACTGAGGAGATTTTAATTAAGGGACTCTTTACATTGGCATGCGCTGACTTTAGGTTTTACACTCAGGCTTACAACAGAGGAAGTCAATATCACTCTTTGGCCTAAAAGGGCTATTCAAGGGTATTATTTGCAAAATCCAGAGTGGAACTGGGATCTTTGATAGAAAAATGCATCAAACTACAATCTAACAGACAAGGAATTAGAGGGATAAGTACCCAGACTTCATTCCTATCTTCTCTTGAATCTCCTGCCAGGAAATCATTGACAGCTACACCAGAAGCCAGTGGGCAAAGGGACCCATCGATGGAATCTTCAGTCATTGTCCATGATACAGAACAGGGAGAAGAATATAGAATAAATTGAAAGGACAATAAAAAATATCCAGCAGAATATTGAAACTAGATGAAGACACTATAAGAAAATGAATGTATCCGCCACTTTCTCTTTTGAGCATTGGTTAAAAATTTCTAAATATTAATTAGCCAACAGTGTCCAGCAGCATATTTTTAAAAGTATACAATGAATCAAAAAGGATTTATCTCAGAAGTGCAAGGACAGCCAACATCAGTAAATGTAATAAGGTAATTTATCACATACGAATGAATGCAGAGGAAACATCACATGACCATCTCAATACACACAGAAAAAGCTTTTAATAATGTTTGAAATCTATCTGAGACTTTTAAAAAGTTCTTTTCAAAGCAGAAATAAAAGGAAACTTCCTTAATTGAATAAAATTTTTTCTCACCTCTATTGTCATTTATCCCCAATTGAAATATAAAGCAAAACAAATTAGCAAATATAAGCTAATACCAAATGTTATGTTTAGTGAAGAAATTCCAGATTTCTTTTAATATTATGAATTAGACAAAACTCTGGTATACTACTTTTAACATAGTACTGGAAATTCTGTCCACTTAAATACAAAAGGAACAAGCACGTATGTGAATTAAAAGGAAGACAAATGCTCAGTATTTATAATTAATTGATCATTTGCAAAGAAAACTCCATATAATCAGCAGACAAACTATTAGAACCATTGACATTGCAGCAAGATCAATATGTAAAAATCAATAGTATTTCTTTACAAGGTCAATAAACATTTAGAAATTGAAATACATAATAGGACACTATTTACAATCACAATAAAGACCATGAAGCCTCTAGAGATTAACCACCCAATTCCTGAAGTAAAAAATCTTAGAATTTGTTCCAATGTCTCATTTTCTTTTGCTCCCCACATTTCATTTACCATTGTCTGAAATATTTCCCAAATCTGTCCACTTCTCTTTACTTCCATGATTATTATCTTTATTGAAGCAAACCTCATGTTTAGAGTTCTTTTCAATGAGGTTTCCTTAGAGAAAATTAATAGACAGGTGACAGACTAGGAGAAAATACTTAGCACATTAAAAAAACTTTACTTTTAGAATAGTTTTATATTAACCAAACAGTTTCAAATATACTACAAGGAGTTTATATATGTACCCTGCAGCCAATTCCTTCTCTTGTTAATAGATTAGCATGAGTCTCTTGTTAAAACTAATGAGTCTATATTGGCATTATTATGATTTTTTATATTGATGCCATTTTAATTAAGTTATTTTTATAGTCTCCTAAAATTTTCTACACGTTCCAAAGTGACACACACACACACACACACACACACACACACACTCTTGGGTATTTAGGTGTTTTCTTTCTCTCTCTTTTTATGGCCACAATAGAAAGCTAGGATTTTATTTTCTCAATTAGAAAGTAGAGAGTTAAAAAAATAAAAAAAGATTCAGAGTGAAAAATGTTTTTATCATTAATAGAATTTAGTGATTTGTCACTTAAATATAACACCCAGTGCTCATACCAACAAGTGTCACCCAGTGCTCATACCAACAAGTGTACTCCTTAATGCCCCTTGTCTCTTTAGCCCATCCCCTCATCCAACACCCCACCAGCAATCCTCAGTTTTTCTCTGTATTTAAGAAACTCATGGTTTGTCTCCCTCTATGTTTTTATATTATTTTTGCTTCTCTTCCCTTTTATTTATCTGTTTTGTATCTTAAATTCCAGATATAAGTGAAATTATATGATATTTTTCTATCTCTGACTGATTTATCTGGCTTAACATAATACACTCTAGTACCATCCACATTGTTGCAAATGGCAAGATTTCATTCATTTTGATCACCAAGTAATATGCCATTGTATACATACATGCCACTTCTTCTTTATCCACTCATCAGGTGATGGACATTTGGGCTCTTTCCATACTTTGGCTACTGTTGATAGTGCTGCTATAAACATTGGGGTACATGTGCCTCTTCAAAACAGCACACCTGTAACCTTTGGTAAATACCTAGAAATGCAATTGCTGGGTCATATGTAGGTCTATTTTTTAATTCTTTGAGGAACCTCCATACTGTTTTTCAGAGTGGATGCACCAGTTTGTTTTCCCACTAGCAGTGCAAAAGGGTTCCTCTTTCTCCACATCCTCATCATCATTTGTTATTGCCCGAGTTGTTAATTTTAGCCATTCCGACAGGTGTGAGGTGTTTTCTCTTTGTGAGTTTCATTTGTATTCCCCTGATGATGAGTGATGTTAAGCATTTTTTTCATGTGTCTGTTGGCCATGTGGATGTCTTCTTTGGAAAACTGTCTATTCATGCCTTTTGCCCATTTCTTCGCTGGATTATTTGTTTTGTGGGTGTTGAGTTTGAGAAATCCTTAAAAGATTTTGGATACTAACCTTTTTTCTGATATGTCATTTGCAAATATCTTCTCCCATTCTGTAGGTTGCTTTTAGCTTTGTTGATTATTTCTTTCACTGTGCAGAAGATTTTTATCTTGATGAGGCCCCAGTAGTTCCTTTTTGCTGTTGTTTCCATCACCTCAGAAGACATGTCAAGTAAGAAGTTGCTGTCGCCGAGGTCAAAAAAGTTGTTGCCTGTTTTCTCCTCTAGGATTTTGATGGTTTCCTGTCTTAGATTTATGTCTTTCATCCATTTTGAGTTTATTTTTGTGTATGGTGTACGAAAGTGGTTAGTTCGTCCTTCTGTATGTAGCTGTCCAGTTTTCCCAACACCATTTGCTATAGAGACTGTCTTTTTTCCATTGGATATTCTTTCCTGTTTTGTTGAATATTAGTTGGCCATATGTTTGTGGGTCCAATTCTGGATTATCTCTTCTGTTCCCTTGATCCATTTGTCTGATTTTGTGCCAGTGCCATACTGTCTGGATGATTACAGCTTTGTAGTGCAGCTTGAAGTCCAGAATTGTGATGCCTCCAGCTTTGGTTGTCTTTCTCAGGATTGCTTTGGCTATTTGGAGTCTTTTGTGCCTCATACACATTTTAGGATTGTTTGTTCTAGCTTTGCGAAGAATGCTTGTGGTATTTTGATATGGATTGCATTGAATATGTAGATTGCTTTGGGTAATATTGACATTTTAACAATATTTTTTCTTCCAATCCATGAGCATGAAATGTTTTTCCATTTCTTTGTGTCTTCTTCAATTTCTTTCATAAGCTTTCTATAGTTTTCAGTGTATAGACTTTTTTTTACCTTTGTCAGGTTTATTTCTAGGTATTTTATGTTTTTTGGTGCAATTCCTTGTTTTCTCTTTGTCCTGCTTTCTATTGGTGTACAGAAATGCAACCGATTTCTATATGATCCTTCTATCCCTACTTTCTTGAGCATATTTATTAAGAAAGAATGCTGTATTTTGTCAGATGCTTTTTCTGCATCTATTGAGAGGATCATACGGTTCTTTTCCTTCCCTTTATTACTGCGATATTATTAATTTGCAGATATTGAACCAGCCCTGCATCCTAGGAACAAATCCCACTTGATTGTGGCAAATAATTCTTTAATTCTTTTATTGTTGGATCCGATTTGCTGGTATCTTGTTGAGTATTTTTCCATCCATGTTCATCGGGGAAATTGGTCTGTAGTTCTCCTTTCTAGTGTGGTCTTTGTCTGGATTTGGGATCAAGATAATGCTGGCTTCGTAGGATGAATTTGAGAATTTTCCTTCCATTCCTATTTTTTGGAATAGCTTCAAAAGAATAGGTGTTAACTCTTCTTTTTGTTTGATAGAATTCCCTTGGAAAGCCATCTGACCCTTGACTGTGGTTTGTTGGGAGATTTCTATTACTGATACAATTTCTTTACTGGTTATGGGTCTGTTCAAATTTTCTTTCTTCCTGCTTCAGTTATAGTTTGTGTGATTCTAGGAATTTTTCCATTTCTTCCAGATTTCCCAGTTTGTTGGCATGTAATTGCTCATAATAGTCTCTTATTATTATTTTTTATAATTTCCTCCTTTTAATGTTGCCAACAAAACAAAATCAGATTGACCAAAGGACTTAAACAGTTTCTAACCATTGCACAAGCCAACAGAAAGCTCATTCTGGATGCATTTTTTGATTAGTCCATACCTCCCTCATTTATTATGGAATGTAACTGGTATTTCCTGCTTCTACAAAGAAACTCAAACCCCAATTGATACATTAAAGACTCAGAAGGACAGGGTTGTTTTCTTTCCCTTCACCCATAAAACAAAGAATACTCTCCTCTACCCACAAGAAAAAATCAAGTAAGACCAAAGGGACTAACAACTTCAGCCCCAATTCTGTTTGCTCTATAACAGTACTATCCAGTGGAAATTGAATGCCAGCCATAAATGCTAGGCACATAAGTAATTTTAAATTTTCTAGTAGACACGTTAAAAAAGGTGAGAGTAACACATGAAAATAATTTCAGTTAATATATTTTAATTTAAAATACCCAAAATATATCCTTTCATCATTTAATAGATACGAAAATTATTAATGAGGTATTTTACATTTTTTCATTTTTTTAAGTTTATATTTATTTTGAGAGAGAGAGGGAGAGAGAGTGCAAGTGAGAGAACATGAGCAGGAGGGGCAGAGAGAAAGAGAGAGAGAGAGAATCCCAAGCAGGCTCCATGCTGTCAGTACAGAGCCCAATGTGGTGTATGAACTCATGAACCTGACCTGTGAGATCATGACCTGAGCAGAAATCAAGAGTTTGACGTTTAACCAACTGAGCCACCCAGGTGCCCCTACATTCTTTTTCTGTACTAAGTCTTTGAAACTAGGTGTGCACTTAACACATATTGTACATTTCAGTTCAGACCAGACACATTTTAAGAGCTTAAAGCCTCATGTGGCTGATGGTTACACATTGGGCAATATAGTTCTCGAATGTACTTTTGTGCTACAGTTTCTCATACAGTCAGGAAAAATGTCCCCATTCAACTTCATTCCAGCCACTGGCTCTCGAGTGAGAAATAGCAACCTGTTACAACTTCTGAGAAGTTATAAGTAGATTCAAGAAAATCTGTCCAAATGTCTCAGTTGTTTCCAGGCCCTGCTTATCACCACAGCCATTGCTAGTTTAAGCTCAGCTGGGCTAATGCTGTCCTTGTTACGGCTATCATTATAGGACCCCATTTAGGCTGCAGTGTGGCTCAGGCACATGGGAGGACTCTTTTCCTTTTGGCATTAAGCATGGCTGAAGGTGATCAAACCAAGGCTGATCCTACATCTCCGTGTCGCGGCCCATTTCAAAGGCACTCAAGTTTGTTTTCTCTGTTTTTCTTACTCTAGATAACTGAAGTTCAGGTAGAATATATTCAGGGCAAGTCGTATGGATATATTAACATCTATAGATGATGATACTTAGAATGATGGGTTTTTAAACAATGTTTATTTATTTTGGGGGGAGAGAGAGAGAGAGAGAGCACAGCAGGGAAGGAGAAGAGAGAGAGAGGGAAACAGAAAACCTGAAGCAGACTCCAGGCTCTGAGGGGTGAGTACAGAACCCAATGCAGGGCTTGAACCCATGAACTGTGAGATCATGACCTGAACTGAGGTTGGATGCTTAACTGACTAAGCCATCCCTGCACTGCCCCCCCCCAAGAGTGATGTATTTAATTTTCAAAAAAATTTTATATTTATTTTTTATTTTTTCTTAAATAGTTTATTGCCAAGTTGGTTTCCATATTAACACCCAGTGCTCATCCCAACAAGTGCCCTCCTCCATGCCCATCTCCACCCTTCCTCCCATCAGCCCTCAGTTTGTTTTTAGATTTCAAGTGTCTCTCATGGTTTGCCTCTCTCCCCAACTATTTTTCCCCTTCTTCTCCCCCATGGTCCTCCGTTAAGTTCCTCCTAATCCACCTATACATGCAAACATATGGTATTTGTCCTTCTCTGCCTGACTTATTTCACTCAGCATAACACCCTCAAGTTCCATCCACATTGCTACAAATGACCAGATTCCATTCTTTCTATTGCCATGGAGTATTCCATTGTATAGATAAACCACGTATTCTTGATCCATTCGTCAGGTGATGGCCACTTAGGCTCTTTCCATGATTTGGCCATTGTTGAGAGTGCTGCTATGAACATTGGGGTACATGTGCTCCTATGCATCAGCACTTCTGTATCCCTCGGATAAATTCCTAGCAGTGCTATTGCTGGATCATAGGACAGTTCTATTGTAAATTTTTTTTTCTGAGAGAGAGAGAGAGAGAGCGTGAGCAGGAGAGGGTCAGAGAGAGAGAGAGAGGTACAGAATCTGAAGTAGGCTCCAGACTCCAAGCTAGCTGTCAGTACAGAGCCCGATGCGAGGCTCTAACCCACAAGCCATGAGATCATGACCTGAGCCAAAGTCGGACGCTCAACTGACTGAGCCACCCAGGTCCTCCTATTGTTGCCTTTTTGAGAAACCTCCACACTGTTCTCCAGAAGGGCTACACCAGTTTAGATTCCCACCAACAGTGTAGGAGGGTGCCCATTTCTCCACATCCTCGCCAGCATCTAGAGTCCTCTGATTTGCTCATTTTAGCCACTCTGACCAGCATGAGGTGGTATCTCAGTCTGGTTTTGGTTTGTATTTCCCTGATGAGGAGGGATGCTGAGCATCATTTCATGTGTCTGTTGGCCATCTGGATGTCCTCTTTGGAGAAGTGTCTGTTCATGTCTTCTGCCCATTTCTTTACTGGATTATTTGTTTTTCGGGTGTGGAGTTTGGTAGAGTTCCTTATAGATTTTGGATACTAGCCCCTTATCTGATATGTCATTTGCAACTATCTTTTCCCATTCCATCGGTTGCCTATTAGTTTTATTGATTGTTTCCCTTGCTGTGCAGAAGCTTTTTATCTTGATGAGGTCCCAATAGTTCATTTTGGCTCTTGTTTCCCTTGCCTTTGGATATAT
>NW_024082058.1:0-253738 GCF_003009895.1 Hyaena hyaena | reverse complement strand
TTCAGGTCCTTTATCCATTTTGAGTTTATTTTTGTGTATGGTGTGAGAAAATGATCTAGTTTCATTCTTCTGCATGTTGCTGTCCAGTTCTCCCAGCACCATCTGATAAAGAGGCTGTCTTTTTTCCATTGGATACTCTTTCCCGCTTTGTCAAAGATTAGTTGGCCATACATTTGTGGGTCCAATTCCGAGTTCTCTATTCTGTTCCATTGGTCTATGTGTCTGTTTTTGTGCCAATACCATATTGTCTTGATGATTCAGCTTTGTAGTAGAGGCCTCCCGCTTTGGTTTTCTTCTTCAGTATTACTTCTGCTTTTTGGGGTCTTTTGTGGTCCCATACAAATTTTAGGATAGTTTGTTCTAGCCTTGAGAAGAATGCCAGTGCAATTTTGATTAGGATTGCATTGAATGTGTAGATTACTTTGGGTAGTAATGATATTTTAACAATATTTATTCTTCCGATCCATGAGCATGGAATGTTTTTCCATTTCTTTGTGTCTTCTTCAATTTCTTTCATAAGTTTTCTATAGTTTTCATCAAACAGATCTCTTATATCTTTGGTTATGTTTATTCCTAGGTATTTTATGGTTTCTTGCACAATTGTGAATGGGATCAGTTTCTTGATTTCTCTTTCTGTTGCTTCATTATTGGTGTATAAAAATGCAACCAATTTCTGTACATTGATTTTGTAGCCTGCAACTTTGCTGAATTCATGGATCAGCTCTAGCAGGCTTCTGGTGAAGTCTGTCAGGTTTTCTATGTAGAGTATCATGTCATCTGCAAAAATGAAAGTTTGACTTCTTCTTTGTCAATTCTGATGCCTTTGATTTCCTTTTGTTGTCTGATGGCTGATGCTAGGACCTCCAGCACTATGTTAAACAGCAGTGGTGAGAGTGGACATCCCTGTCATGTTCCTGATCTCAGGGGGAAAGCTCTCAGTTTTTCCCCGTTGAGGATGATGTTAGCTGAGGGCTTCTCATAGATGGTTTGTATGATGTTTAAGTAAGTTCCTTCTATTCCGACTTTCTCGAGGGTCTTTATTAAGAAGGGACACTGTATTTTGTCAAATGCTTTTTCTGCATCTATTGACAGGGTCATATGGTTTTTATCTTTTCTTTTGTTAATGTGATGTATCTCATTGATTGATTTGCGAATGTTGAACCAGCCCTGTAACCCTGGAATGAATCCCACTTGAAAATGGTGGAGAATTCTTTTTATGTGTTGTCTCATTCGTTTTGCAAGTATTGTTGAGGGCTTTTGCACCCGTATTCATCAAGGATATTGACTGTAGTTCTCTTTTTTTTGCTGGGTCTCTGTCTGGCTTGAGATTCAAAGTGATGCTGACTTCGTAGAATGAGTTTTGGGGTTTTCCTTCGATTTATATTTTTTGGAATAGCTTGAGAAGAATGTCTGATTTAAATGTCTGGTAGAATTCCCCAGGAAGCCATCTGGCCCAGGGCTCTTATTTTTGGGAGATTTTTGATAACTGATTCAGTTTCTTCACTATATGGGTCTGTTCAGATGTTCTCTCTCTTCCCGTGTGAATTTTGGTAGTGAGTGTGTATTTGAGAATTTGTCCATTTCTTCTAAGTTGTCCAGTTTGTTGCCATATAATGTTTCATAGTATTCCCTGATGATTGTCTGTCTTCCTGAGGGATTGGTTGTAATGAATCCATTTTCATTCATGATTTTGTCTATTTGGGTGCTCTCTCTCTTTTCTCTTTGAGAAGCCTGGCTAGAAGTTTGTCAATTTTGTTTATTTTTTCAAAAAACCAACTCTTGGTGTCATTGATCTGTTCAACTTTTTTTCTTTTTTTGGATTCTATATTGTTTATTTCTGCCCTGATTTTTATTATTTCTCTTCTACTGGATCTGGGGTGTTCTTGTTGCTCTCCTTCTAGTTCCTTTAGGTGTGCTGTTAGATTTTGTATTTGTGCTCTTTCTAGTTTCTTGAAATATGCCTGGAGTGCAATGTACTTTCCTCTTAGGACTCCCTTTGCCACATCCCATAGCATTTGGCTTATTGTATTTTCATTTTCACTTGTTTCCATATATTTTAAAACTTCTTCTCTAATCACTTGATTTGCCCATTAATTCTTTAATAGGGTGTTCCTTAACCTCCGTGTTTTTGGAGGTTTTCCAGACTTTTTCCTGTGATTGATTTCAAGTTTAATAGCATTGTGATCTGAAAGTGTGCATGGTATGATCTCGATTCTTTTATATTTTTTGAGGGCTGCTTTATGACCCGGTATGTGATCTACCTTGGAGAATGTGCCATGCACACTTGAGGAGAAAGTGAATTCCATGGCTTCAGGATGCAGAGTTCTAAATATATCTGTCAAATCCATCTGCTCCAATGTGTCATTCAAGTCCATTGTTTCTTTAGTGATTTTTCTGTCTGGTTGATCGATCCATTGCTGTAAGTGGAGTATTAAAGTCCCCTGCTACTAGCACATTCTTATCCATAAAATTGTTTGTGATTAATTGTTTTATGTATTTGGGTGCTCCCATATTTGGTGCGTAGACATTTATAATTGTTATCTCTTCCTGATGGATGGACCCTGTAATTATTATATAGTGCCCTTCTTCATCTCTTGTTACTGCCTTTACTTTAAATTCCATTTTGTCTGATATGAGTATGGCTACTTCAGCTTTCTTTTGACTTCTAGTAGCATGATAGATATTTCTCCATCCCCTTACTTTCAATCTGAAGGTGTCCTCAGGTCAAAAATGAATCTCTTGTAGACAGCAAATAGATGGATTTGTTTTTTTATCCATTCTGCTACCCTATGTCTTTTGATTGGAGTATTTAGTCTATTGGCATTCAGTATTATTATTGAAAAACATGGGGTTAGAGTCACTGTGTTCTCTGTAGGATTCATGCTTGTGGTGGTGTCTCTGGTACCTTGTGTTTCTTGCAACATTTCCATAGAGTCCCCCTTCCGATTTCTTGCAGGGCTGGTTTAATGGTGATGAATTCTTTCAATTTTTGTTCATTTGGGAAGACTTTTATCTCTCCTTCTATTCTGAATGACAGGCTTGCCGAATAGAGGATTCTTGGTTGCATATTTTTTATGAGCAAGAATTTGGAAGTAATCAATATGTTTATTACATCTGAATGGGGAAATGGCATGCAGTTATGCACATCATAGATATTAATCAGAAAAAAACCCTGGATTAACATCTATCAACATACACTAGATATCAAAAATAACACTGAGTGTAAAAAGTAAGAAGTAGAACAGAGTTTACAGCATCATGCCATTTATGTTAAACATATATATGAAAATCCGCCTAAATCATTTATATATACATAAAGATAAATAAATATATAGAAATTGGTCAAAAGGCTATGCATTGAAGATAAACTCTGGCACTTAAAGGATGGGATTAACTTGGATGGAGGGTAAAGATGAGGAATAAGTAAATAATGCATTTTAAATACACAGAACATAATCTGTTTACATTTTATTATATACTGAGAAGATCAATGCAATTCTTGAGGGACCAACCAATGAACCAACCATAACAACTATCAGCAACCAAGTTATAAGGCACAAATAAAACCATTTGTTATGTTGTTAGATTTTAAAATGGCAATATTTCTTTGTTAATGATTATCATTATTCATTTAATAATTCAACAAATATTTTGGATCTTTCAAAGTATTGTATTGGGCTCAATTGAGGAATATAAACATGTATACCTAAATCTTAGGAGTTATCTAAATAGTTAAATCACATCAATATGAAAAACAGTGTGAGATATGACTGCATTTCTGAAACTCACATTACCAGCATATTTTTATGTTGTTCCTTGTTGTTAGCTTTTATTTTAAAATTTACTTCTCGTAGCTTAAAATCGCCAATTTAAAATCCCTAGAGAAAGTCCATTTTTATATTTTCCATTCAGTTTCTAATATGTGATTGTCTTTTAAAATATAATTCGGCATTATTTATAGTATCTTTGTCTGGGAAGAATAACTGAAAACAATTTTTTGTAGATACTGTTGTAATTTGAACTTCTACTCTCTTTTCATTCCCCTTCTCTGTGAGGCTTGTCATATTTAACATTACTCTCAGATTCAAACCTATTATTAATTTATCATTACAATGCAGCTAATTTTTAATATGCAAAAGCTTACAGTGCTAAAGACTTCTCCTTGAGTGTACTGCCTCTACTATTCTATGACTGCAATAAGGTAAATTCAAGAAAAAAGCAGTAAAAACAAAAAATTCCCTCAACATTTATTTTTATTCTGTAACTTCTACAACCTCCTCCTATGTATAAGTCTAAATTTATTTGAACAGAAAATATATTTCTTAATCTGGATTATTACTATATGTACTTTTTTCAATTAGTGCTAGAGATCTCTCCATAGCATACATCCCAACATTCTTCATTTCTTTGTACAACCATATCATAATACATGATATAACCAGTTGCCAAATAATGGACATTTAGAGGGAACAACTAGTCAGGATACCTTATCTAATTCCAAGGCATCAGATTTCCCTCTTCTATTGTCTTTGTGAACTGTTCAAACATAAGACCTATGCTCGCCAGCCAGTGGCTCTTTCTGACCTTCTGGACCTTCCTTTTCATTTATGTCAATTGTCTTCTGCTACCTTTGGATTCTATTCCAAGTGTTGTTCTCCTTTCATCCTGAAAGGAGTTCCTCCAGCCTCCTCTGCCTCCTCTGGACCTCACTGCAAGTCCCTTGCCCTCATCTGCAACTTGGAGAATATGGAAATCCTGCCTCATTTCTGTTGTTCCCCTAAGGCTTGTTGCTCTTTCCAGGGACCATCTGCTGGGATTCAGTGTTTTTCCTGTTCTTGTATCAGTACGATGCCTTAGTAACTGCCCTCTGTCACAAATGTAGTTAATAACAGGTTGTACAGCTACAGTGTTAGTCATCAGATTTAACAAATAAAAAAATAGTTGCCTTACTCAGCAAATAAAAATTCAGGATGCCCAGTAAGTTTGAATTTTAGATAAACAATATATGTTTTTAGTATAATTATGTCCCAGTAATATTTGAGACATACTTGTGCTAATAATGTATTCAAGTGTTAACTAGATATCTTACATTTTATCTGGCAGTCTAATAAAGGTTCTTTTTATCCTTATGCCTAGACTCAGGGATATTTAAGAGCAATGCCACCACCATTGTCACCAACACAAAATTCCTTTCCTTGGTCTGTTTTTGCATTTTTATTTTGGCTCCGTCTTACAGTTATTAAAAGATCCTTTTTACTTATTAGCTTTTTATTTATTTTAATTACACGATAACATTAGCTGTGTTTTTCAGAACAATATAGGTTTCTAATTTTACCTTCTTGTAGATGTCCAGGAATATTTGTAGCTAGAGATGTTTGTGTCCCTCAAAATTCACATGTTGAAATCCTAACATGCAATGTGATGGTACTGGAAAATTGGGTCTTTGGGAGGACATTGGGTCCCAAAAGTGGAGCCCTCATGAGTGGAATTACTGCTCTTGTAAAGGCATCCCACAGAGCTCTGTTAATCTTTCAGTCACAGAGGACACAGAGAAAGCTCTCTCTGAACCAGAAAGCAGGCCCCTACCAGACACAGAATCTGATCCTGAGCTTTCTAACCTCCAGAACTGCAAGAAATAAATATTTGTTGTTTAAGCCACCCACTGTATGATTCTGCTGTAGTAGCCTAAACTGGCTAAGACAAGACGCATCAGTTATAAATTCATCTAGCTCTGCTTCATAGATGTGTGGTCAGGGTATTGATTGGGTTAGTGGTAAGTGCTTTTGATAGGTTACTGATTTACAGTAAAATGCAGTTTATTTTGAAGTGATATTTCCCATTCAATAAATCGTATAATGATTTAAAGGAAGAATCACTTATGGCCTTGAAAGGAGAAGGAGATCTTAAGGTAACATTTAAAACAGAAAAAAAAAGGGACTCAGTGTTTTAGCGGGAAAGGACAAGAGTTCCAGCTATATCAAGAAGCACTAATTATTTGTTCATAAATGTAACAAGGGTAAGGGATCAAAAGAAAGATGGCACAACATTTTCAGCTCATAAGAGGAGGAAGGGATTAAAATCCTAACCAAAGAGGCAACAAATGTGTCCACAATTAAGAAAATGGGAAGGGGCTTTAAATTTATTTTTAATGTTTATTTACTTTTCATAATGCTTTTATTTATTTTTGAGAGAAAGAACTCCCCTATGACCCAGCAATAGCACTGCTAGGAATTTACCCAAGGGATACAGGAGTGCTGATGCATAGGAGCACATGGGCCCCAATGTTCATAGCAGCACTCTCAACAATAGCCAAAACATGGAAAGAGCCTAAGTGGCCATCAATGGACGGATGGATCAAGAAGATGTGGTTTATCTATACAATGGAATACTCCACGGCAATGAGAAAGAATGAAATCTGGCCATGTGTAGCAACTTGGATGGAATTTGAGGGTGTTATGCTGAGTGAAATAAGTCAGGCAGAGAAGGACATATATCATATGTTTGCATGTATAGGTGGATTAGGAGGAACTTAACGGAGGACCATGGGGGAGAAGAAGGGGAAAAATAGTTGGGAGAGGGAGGGAGGCAAACCATGAGAGACACTTAAATGCTAAAAACAAACTGAGGGCTGATGTGGGGGAAGGGTGGAGATGGGCATGGAGGAGGGCACTTGTTGGGATGAGCACTGGGTGTTACATGGAATCCAAGTTGACAATAAACTATAAAAGAAAAAAATAAAATAAATAAATATACTGTTGAATTCGATCTGCTAGTATTTTGTTGAAATTTTTTTGTATTCATGTTCATCAGGGATATTGGTTGGCATTCTCCTTTTTAGTGGGGTCTTTGGTTTGGGGATCAAGGTGATGCTGGCTTCATAGAATGAGTTTGGAAGATTTCCTTCTGTTTCTATTTTTTGGAACAGTTTGACAAGGATAGGTATTAGCTCTACTTAAAATGTCTGGTAGAGGTCGCCTGGGTGGCTCAGTCAGTTAATCATCCAACTTCAGTTCAGGTCATGATCTCATGGTTCATGGGTTTGAGCCCCACGTTGGGCTCTGTGATGACAGCTAGCTCAGAGCCTGGATCCTGTTTTGGATTCTGTGTCTCCCTCTCTCTATGACCCTCCCCTGTTCATGCTGTCTCTCCCTCAGAAATAAATAAAACATTAAAAAAAATTTAAATGTCTGGTAGAATTTCCCTGGGAAGTCATCTGGCCCATGACTCTTACTTGTTGGGAGATTTTTGATAACTGATTCAATTTTTTCTCTGGTTATGAGTCTGTTCAAATTTTCTATGTCTTCCCATTTGAGTTTTGGTAGTGTGTGGGTATCTAGGAATTTTTCCATTTCTTCCAGGTTGTCCAATTTATTGGCATATAATTTTTCATAGTGTTCTCTAATAAAAGAATTATTCACTATGATCAAGTGGAGTTAATTTCTGGGCTGCAGGGCTGGTTCCATATTTGCAAATCAACTAATGTTATATATCACATTAATTGAAGAAAGAACAAGAACCATATTATTCTGTCAATAGACACAAAAAATATTTGAAAAATACAGCATTCTTTCTTAATAAAAACTTTCAAGAAAGTCAGGATAGAAGGAACATATCTTAACATCATAAGAGCCATATATGAAAAGCCCTCAGCTAACATCATGACCAATGAGTAAAAACTGAGAGCTTTGCCCCTAAGGTCAGGAATAAGGAAAAGATGTCCACTCTCACCACTGTTGCTTAACATCGTGTTGGATGTCCTCATCTCAGCAATCAGACAACAAAGTGAAATAAAGAGCATTCAAACTGGCAAAGAAGAACTCAAACTTTCACTTTTCACAAATGACCTGATACTCTACATGGAAAACCCAAAAGCCTCCACCAATAAGGTGCTAGAACTGATACATTAATTCAGCAAAGTCTCAGGATATAAAATCAATGTACAGAAATTCTATATGCCAATAATGAAGCAACAGAAAGAGAAATCAAGAAATCAATCCTATTTACAATTGCACCAGGAACCATAAAATACCTAGGAATAAACCTAACCAAAGATGTAAAAGATCTGTATGCTGAAAACTATAGAAAATTTATGAAAGAAATTAAAGAAGACACTGAGAAATGGAAAAACATTCTTTGCCCATGGATTGGAAGAACAAATATTGTTAAAGTGTCAATACTACCCAAAGCAATCTACATATTCAATACAATCCCAATCAAAATTGCACTGGCATTCTTCTCAGAGCTAGAACAAACAATCCTAAAATGTGTATGGAACCACAAAAGACCCCGAATAGCCAAATTAATGTTGAAAAAGAAAACCAAAGGTGGAGCATCGCAATCTTGGAATTTAGCTTCTATTACAGAGCTGTAATTATCAAGAAAGTATGACATTTGACCAACTATTCTTTGACAAAGCAGGAAAGAGTATCCAATGGAAAAAAGACAGTCTCTTTAGCTAATGGTGCTGAGGAAACTGGACAGTGACATGCAGAAGAATGAAACTAGGCCACTTTCTTACATTATATACAACAAAAAACTAAAAATGGATGAAAAACCTCAATATGAGACAGGAAACCATCAAAACTCTAGTCCTCTTTGACCTTAGCCACAGCAGTGTCTTGCTTGACACATATACATAGGCAAGGGAATTAAAAGCAAAAATGAACTATTAGGACCTCATCAAGATCAAAAGGCCTGCACTGCAAAGGAAACAATCAGCACAAATAAAAGGCAACCCACAGAATGGGAGAAGATATTTGCAAATAACATATCGGATAAGTTAGTATACAAAATCTATGAGGGTTAGTATACAAAATCTATGAAGAACTTAACCAAACTCAACACCAGAAAAAAATAAATAATCCAGTAAAAAAATAGGCGGAAGACTTGAATAGACAATTTTCCAAAGAAGACATCCAGATATCCAACAGACACATGAAAAGATACTCGACATTGTTCATCATCAGAGAAATACAAATTAAAACCTTATTGAGATACCACCTCACACTGGTCAGAGTAGGCTAAAATTAACAACTCAGGAAACAACAAATGTTGGTGAGGAGGTGGAGAAATGGGAACCCTCTGGCACTGTTGGTGGGAATGCAAACTCATGCAGACACTCTGGAAAACAGTGTGGAGGTTCCTCAAAAAATTAAAAATAGAACTACCCTACAACCCAGCAATAACACTGCTAGGAATTTATCCAAAGGATGCTGGGGCACATGTACCCCAATGTTTAGAGCAGTGCTATCAACTATAGCCAAAGTATGGAAAAAGCTCAAATGTCCATCAACTGATGAATAGGGATAAAGAAAATGTGGTTTATATATACAATGGAATACTACTTGGCAATGAGAAAGAATGAAATCTTGCCATTTGCAACAATGTGGTTGGAACTGGAGGGTATTATGCTAAGTGAAATAAGTTAGTCAGAGAAAGATAGATATAATGTTTTCACTCATATGTAGAATTCGATAAGCTTAACAGAAGACCATGGGAAAAAATAGTTTCAAACAGAGAGGGAGGCAAAGCAAAAGAGACTCTTAAATACAGAGAAAAAACTGAGGATTGATGGGGGATGGGCAGGTGAGAGGGGAAATGAGTGATGTAAATTGAGGAGGGCACTTGTTGTGATGAGCACTGGGTGTTGTATGTAAACAATGAATCATGGGAATCTACTCCCGAAGGCAAGAGCACACTGTATACTTTGTATGTTAGCTAACTTGACAATAAATTATATTTTAAAAAATAAATAAAATGCTCTTTTTTATATGATTATGTACAAGGAAAATAAGCCATACTCACTTACACATACTATTCTATGAAGTGGGGTTTTCCACCCTGGACTTAAAATGTAAATTTTATAGTATTGGGCTGCAACTCGAATAGAGAATGCCGAAAAAAATATTTTCTCTAATAGTTAACAGTGTTTCCTGAACATTTAGGTGATAGGTAGGCTCTAGATATTTTCAAAGTTACTATCAACTTCTTGTAATAATTTCATACTAAAATAAAAAATTATAGCAAACTTTTTTTTTTTTTTTGTAAGGGGAGAGTTTGCAAAAAAAAGTGCAAAAAAATTCTCTGAAGTGTTGCCCTTATTGCACTGGATTGGTATTGAATCAGAAGGGACGTTAAATACTATGTAAAAGTCAGGTGCACTGAAAGTAGAAATTTGAATCATAAGTGACAAGAGGTATATCATTAACCATTTAAGGTGGTTTTAGAACTTTTAGAACATGTTGAAAACCAATCAGGAGTAGTCAAAGCATACCAGAGATATGGCTTCATATATAAGGAATAGAAATTTAGATTTCAAATGAGAACTATTGCTTTTCTTTGATGTTGTTGCTGAGCTTTTTGTGTTTTAAAAAATATGCTACATTTTAAGCACTAGTTTTAGGTGTGATAGGAAAATTTTTGTAATATATTTATAATAATAAATAAAAATATTAAAACACACTGTTAGTTATGCTTACAAAAGAAATATATAAAACTTTGTTAGATTTAGCAAGGATGAGGAGAGGACAGAGCTGCCCTGCCTAGTAGAGTACCCAGTAGCCATAGGTACCTTTAAAATGCATGAAATGTGGCTAGTTCAAATGGAAATGGGCTGAAAATGTAAAATACATACAGGATTTGAAAGGCTTAGTCTGAATAAAAGGTAAAATACATCAATAATATTTTTATTGATTGTATGTCAAAATGATAATGTTTTGGATATGCTGAGCTAAATTAAATGTTATTAAAATCTATCTCACTGTTTAGTAAAGAATTTAACCTTGCTTAAGGAGAAGGCTAGCCTTTGCCCTCTGATGTCCTGCTTGATAAGAATGTCTTGGGGGCTCCTGGGTGGCTCAGTTGGTTGAGTGTCCGACTTCGGCTCAGGTCATGATCACAAGTTTCGTGGGTTCGAGCCCCGCATTGGGTTCTGTGCTGACAGCTAGCTCAGAGCCTGGAGCCTGTTTCAGATTCTGTGTCTCCCTCTCTCTCTGCCCCTCCCTTGCTCATGTTATGTCTCTCTGTGTCTCAAAAATAAATAAGCTATAAAAAAAAAAAAAAGAATGTCTTGTTAATCTGGTAGTCTTGGGCCCTAGTGATAATCTAACAATGTGATTTATAATGGGGGCTTTGGGTCACATGGTATCAGCTCAAACTTGGGAGGGGCTGGAGACAAAGGTTAGCCATGTGGGGAGTCAAATATGTCCATGTGATGGAGCTGCATTAAAATCTCTAGAGAAAAATCTCAGGTGGGCTTTTTTTGGTTGGTAATGCTCTGTGTATTGCCATACATTGATGCTGGGAAAATTAGAATTGTCTGTGATACATTTGGGAGATGACAACTGGAAGCTCCATGTGCAGAACTTTCAAGGATTTTGCCCATGCATTTCTTCCCTTGACTGATTTTAACCTGTACCTTTTCACTGTAATAAGCCCTAATCATGCTTTCAGTGAGGTCTATGAGAACTTCTAAAAAATTACCAAAAAAATGAGGATGGTCTTATGGACCCTGAACTTGCAGTTGGTGGCACAGGTGAAAGTGGTTTTGAGGACCCCAAACTTTCAGTTGGTATTAGAAGTGAGAATGGTTTTCTGGAATGTTCGTGAACTTTCCAACCTGTTTCTCTTTACTTTATTTATAGTGGCTACCAGAACATTTGAAAATATACACATGTCTTGCTTTTCTGGCTCCCATTGTATTTCTTTTGGGCAGTGCTGGGATAGAATCTGTATCTAACAGGAAAAAGTAGAGTAAGGCAACATGAGGTACCACAGCTCAGTGAAGTAAACAATTAATTAATGTTTTTTAATGTTTATTTATTTATTACTGGAAGTGCAAGCCCAATGCAAGGGTTGAGCTTACAAACCTTGAGATCATAACTTGAGCCAAAATCAAAACGCTTAAATGACTGAGCCGCCCAGGCATTCTTTATTCTTCTATAGTTTTCTCTGTGTTCCAGAATATTCACCCGTATTGAAAAAACAAAGGGCTCTCTTGGTCTCTTGCTTATGGATGAGTTTAATCAAGTGATAATCACTGACATTAAAGTAAAATCAAATAAAACAAAAAGTCAAATAAAGTAAAATTAAGGAAGAGAAAAAGATTGTAGTATTTTGTTTTCACCTTCCTTCTTGCTGGATTGCTCTGGATGATGCTTCTCTATCAAAAGTCACAGCTCCTGTCAAACAGCCCTCTCTCCATATAGTTCTCTGAGATTCCAGTAACTGCTCCTTTCCTTTGTCCTTCAGACTTGTGCCTGGCAATCACCCTCTGCTCTTAGTATTCCAAATACTTCCTTTGTTACATTTCTTAAACCCTATGCATACCAACTCTTATCAGTAACAGGACAGGAATGTGTACCATCGGTGTCCATCCTACACCCTGCCTGACCCAAGGCTTATGATGGTTTTTGAGAAAGGAGATTGAATGAAACAAATTTCAGGTTGGAAGGATTGAAAAGGAAATAATTTAGAATATGCATTATGAATTTTATTATTTTCTCTTTTATTGATAAAAGAAAAAAAATTACATTTTGTCTTTGCCTATATTCTTTTTTCCAAATTTAAAGCATATTTGATATGTGATCTCATTAATCTTGGTCAGGATCTTTCAGGCATCAGGTTCTTAATAACTAAGAACAAATTATTAGTTTGACATACAATATGATGTAAGAGAAGAAGCAGAAACCAGCACCTTAGTTTAAGAGAGTCATGATCTGTACTAAGATACAGGATTTTAAATACTAATATAGGAAAAGTGACAAACCATCTACAAATTAGATGGAAGCAGGAAATAAATAGTCTCAAGGTTCAAGATAAACAGAACAGCCAAGGAAATGCTGCCCAAACCTGAGGTGATGCATCATTTTTAGGGAGATTTGGGTGCTTGTCACATATAAAGCATTGGATTTATTGAAAGAATTGGTAACAAAATAGTAAAGAAATGCCAGATTAATCGGCATTTACCACTCTTCTATTAAGAATCCTTATCCAGCTGTCAGATATTACTATGTGAGGATTTAAGGCACAGGAAGGGACAAACTTTCATTTATCGATTGCTTAGAGTGTGCCGGGCACAATCCTATGTACATTTTAATCCTTAGTAAAATTTGAGTAGTAAATATTAAGATTTCATGTTTTATATATTGATATTAAGGTTCCAACAGAATGAGAAAGCAGTCCAAAGTAATTAATCCAGAAGTGGGACTTACTTTTCCAAATGTCATACAAATCTTAGGTTGTTGGCAAATTCAAGGTTAATATGGAAATTTAGTTTTTCTGATTCCCAGATTACTATATACATTTCCAGACATAATTAATTCTCTATAAGTAGAGAATGGAATAAAATAAGAAAATGACTGCTTGGTATCTTATTTCTTTGCTCTCAAATGCTGGTTCCTTCACCTGCCAGAGGGCAATATAAAACATTTTACTGAGGTTTAGTCTAGAGATCTAAACAAATCCTAGTTTTATCCCAAACCTACTGAGAGGCTGGTTGAGCCATTTCTTGGGATATTTAGGAAATATTCCTTTTATACAGTCTGTTCAAGGAAGGCTAATTCTGTCTCTCTGCCCAAAGCTAAACCCTTCCCGTTCTTTTGATCTCATCTTTCTTTAGGCTTTGTTCCACTAAACAGCCTCTTTAGGATTTTCACTTTTCACAGGCTGCTTCCTTTTAACCGATAGGCATCCTTATTTTTCCTGCCCCCAAGGTCTTTATTTTCTTCCTGATAGTACAATCTCAATTATTCTCACCATAGCCAAGCTGTGTGAGTGTTTTCTGTCACTAAACTTTCTCTTGACCAACCTTCTTTCCTTTATAATCACCTTTTACTCCTGAACTGAAAAAACACTGGATTCAAATCCAAATTCAAACTCTGGTAGTTCCCTGCTGAGTGTTCTTGATGGTGACTCACTATTAATAGATCCCTATTTTCAATTTTGTAAAACAAAAGTTTACCAACATCCTCTATAGAATTACCTTTACTAAGTTATACGTTAATGTTTGGTTAGCTCTCAGTCAGGATAAGCAAATTTGCTACTACCCTTAATCTACTATTGCATTTATATCATGTATATTATTTGTGACACTATTATTAGATATTCAAGCTGCCTCATATATGGAGTTCACTTTCCCAAAGGCATTAGTGATTTCTTTTTTCTTGTGGATGATTTGAGTCATGTAACTGATCACCTTTACTTCTAGGAAGCTCACATGCCATGTAAGTCCAAATTTGGGTCAGCTTTAATAGCCTAGAATACTATAAAATATATAATTATGTTCTAATGTTCTTATTGGTCTCAATCATATATGCTATATTATCCCTATAGCATATATGCTCTATATATTTATGTTCCTCTACAAACCATCTTTCTGAAACAAGTCAGGGCAAGGATTGATAGGTGAATATTGAATACATACATGAATAGACAGTGAGACAGTGTTGTTACTAACTACTTCTTTATTTTTCATTTTTTCTTCATGTTACAATTTAGATTTGAATACTACTCTCTGACATCCAAATATATTAAGATTATGTCTGTTTTAAAGCCTACCTATTCTACTTACTACTTGCTTCTTGAAGCATTTTCTAATCTTTCAAACAGAATTGCTTTCTCTGTCTTGTTCTGCTGACCCTCATATTACTTTGTGTATTCTCTTCTGTTGCCATGTTAACCTTACTCACTGTAATTCAATCTCCGGTTATTTGTGGGCTTTTCTAATGATCCTTTCCCATGTTGTAATTTTCTAAGGACAAAGTATATGTCCCATTTATTTTTATAACCCACAATGCACTCAGCAGAGTATGTAATTGATATTGAACAACTTGTCAAATTTTATTGAAATTAATTTGGTATGCACTTAGGTTTTTAATCTTCAAAATTTATTCAAACTATATGTATGACTCAAACATAAATACCATCTTTTTTGGATATTTGGGTTGAAGTAACTAATGATATCCTTTTATGTGATTTATGTCCCTAAGATTGGGCAGAAAAATTCAAAATTTGTGGTTTCATGGATGGCCATGTCCCAAGGCATATTATATTTACTGTCTTTCTAATATTTGAATAAGCAAACAACATGAGTAGCATGGAGTAAATGATGATAACATGGACTATAATGAAAAAAATGTAGCATAATGAGCACTGCCAGACAGAGAGCCAGTACTTTTGTGGGGAGAAGAGTGAACTTTGGGGCACAGAAATTGAAATTTATACAGTAGAGCTATATCCATTACATAATGATCAGAATCAATAAAATTGTTGAAAAACTGGGTAACAAGTACATTTTTAAGTGTTCACAGATGTGTCTGTGTTCATAAAGTTGATATTAAAATGATGAAAAATAGGTGAATCATTGAGGGAGAGTGAAGACTTGCAGACGTTGTAAGGGATATTGAAAGAATGAGGCAGAAGGGGGTTCTGGATTAACTAGAGCAAAAGCAAATTGGCCAAAACAACTTATTAGAGCAGGAAAAAAAAATGATCAAAATGAAAAACATGGAGATTCTTATTAAAAACGGAGGAAATAGCTGTCTATCCTTTCATATGTTTAAATATTGGCTTAGGGGGCACCTGAGTGGCTTAATTGGTTAAACATCTGACTCTTGGGTTTCAGCTCAGGTCATGGTCTCATGGATTTGTGAGTTTCAGCTTCACATCAGGTTCTGCACTGATCGGGGAGCCTGGTTGTGATTTGTCCTCTCTCTCTCTCTCTCTCCTTCTGTCTCTCTCTCTCTGCTCCTCTGCCCCACTCACATGTATTCTATTTCTCTCAAAATAAATAAATAAATAAACTTTAAAAAAGTATTGGCTTAAGATTTCAGACAACCATGCTATTGTATTTTTTGCTTGTGCATCTGTGCGTACCTCTCTGTATCTGTGTCCCCATACATCACTAGCAGACTACATCATTAGGCATGCAAATCCTGTGAAATGCGTGTCACAGCAAAATGCTATGGCTCTATTTACAGAGCTCTCTCTACATAAATATTATAAATGGTGTAATGATCCCTGATTTTTATAGTTTTTGTGGTAGAGTAAAATTTCTAGATATGGCCACAATAATATTTTTGGTGTCACATTTTCTTTCAGAAGGTTTCTACTATTCCTCCAAGCAGTAGAGTCTATGTTTCACCTGCTTAAAACTGGGAGTGCCCTTATGGCTCCTTTGATAAACAGAATATGATAGAAGTGACACTTTGTGATTTCCTAGGTGAAGTTATAAAATATGACTCAGCTTCTGCATGGATGCCTTTTCTTGGGTCATGCAAGTTTGGAGCCCGAAATTACCATGATGAAAAGACAGCATACACAGATCACATCAAAAGAAAAAGAGAAAGAGATAGAGCAAAAAGTCCCATCTCTTCCAGCCCTCAGATATTTGAGTCTTCATACCGCAGGCACCAGATAATCCCAGTCCAACCCATTATCTGATAGCAATCCTTGAAAGACCTGAGCAAGAACCACCCAGTTGAGCCCAGGACCATAGAGATAATGAAAAAATGATTGTTGTTGAAGCCCCTAGGTTTTGAGATGCCTGTGTGTGTGTATGTGTGTGTGTGTATGTGTGTGTGTGTGTGTGTGTGTGTGTGTGTGTGTGTAGCAATGAATAATCAGAACAGTATACTCAAAATATAATATGTCAGGATGCATCTATTTGACCAGCTAGAAAGGTGAACAGAAATGATATTTGCTTTGGTTCACTTAATAAATATGTGTTATTGTTAGCACTGGGATTAAAACTCAAGAGTTTCTCTTTCTTATTCAGACCTCTGGTCCAGTCTACTTATAATGAGAGAAAACACAACACACCCTAACATTCATTGGCATGAAAATTTATAACATGCAATTTACTTTAAGGCTAGATTTTTAAAAAGCTATTTACTGAACTTGAATAACATAGTGCACTATAATGGGTTTTCATTAGCTGAATTTATACCTTATATTAGAATGCTCTCCCAGATTGAAGCATTATGTTTTAATTGTGTCTTAAAAGTCTGATTTGATGGATGCACTTTTAAAAATAGAATCTGGAGATATACAAATATCAATATTTTTCTATTTAGTAGTACATAGAAAAATCAAACAATACCACACATGCCTGCAAGTAGTCTCACTGATAATTAGTCATGCTGTAGATAAACAATTTGCCCATCATCATTTTAAACTTCCTGTATGCAGAGCACTAATTGGAAATAAAGCAACTTGAGAATAGTCCCTGTTTTCAAAGAGTTTGTTACCTGACTAGAGATATAAAATAGACACATGTGAAGGATAATTCAGAAGACAAATAAGACAAATATATACAAATTGTTCTTTGTACAAACTATAATTAAGCAATGAAGGAAGCAAAAGTAAACTTGGAGCCACAACTTTTCTTTCTGAAAAATTATGAATATTTAGCATACCTACATATGCATGTTAAACCAATGGACACTTGGGCTCTTTCCATAATTTGGTTATTGTTGAAAGACTTTCTAATATATATTTAACATGCTGATTGAGAAAAGTACCCTCATTCAGGCAGCATGTCAGCTTCTTGAGGGGAGTGGGCACCCCTCTACATTCATTTGCTTAGGTGTATCCTTAGCTACTATTAAAAATGTTTTTAACTTTTATTTATTTTTGACACAGAGAGAGACAGAGCATGAGCTGGGGAAGGGCAGAGAAAGAGGGAGACACAGAATCTGAAACAGGCTCCAGGCTCTGAGGTAGCTGTCAGCATAGAGCCTGACGCGGGTCTCGAACCCACGAACCATGAGCTCATGACCTGAGCCCAAGTCGGATGCTTAACTGACTGTGTCACCCAGATGCCCCAACTACTGTTTAGATTGAACCAAACCAACACTCACAAAATAGACAATTGACTGCAAAGATTTCTGTAAGGAAAAGTGTAGATTGAAGAGGATTCTAATAATGCAAACTGAGTTAATAATAACAACATGGTGAAATAGCATGACTTCTATTCCTATTTCTTACCAATTTGGTAGTTTTAAAAAATCTACTCATATTTTTTCAGTGTTCTAGAACAATTAGAACTTTACATATTGGGTGTGGAGATGAATTATTATAAAAGCGAACAATCAGAAAAGTTTAGAAATTACTGAGTGGAGAAAGACCATCAAATTTGTAGTTAGTTGTGTGTTTGCACCAGGCTCTGTGTTTTTACTGCTAGATGGGTGATCTAGGGCCAGTTAAAGAACTTCATAGCAGCTCAGTTTTCTTGATCAGCATGTTAAGGGAGAGCAATTTAAGCGGTTAAAGGAGAATAAAGTATGAAAGCGTCTAGTTTGGTTCCTGCTGCAATTGGTATGCAAATAAGCTCTATTTGGTTTTCCTCTTCATTCAGTCCTACTGAACTTTATGAGATATTTATTTCTGTAATCCAGTATTAGGTGGGCAATGTAAAATAAATATGACCTCAGGATCCTATTTCTAAGAAAATCATCTAGTTTGGGGCTGGTCCAGAAGGACAGTTACACCAATGCACAGGAGCTTGGAGTTTGGAATAAAGCACAGCAAAAAGCAGGTGTTCAAGTTGGCTGCCCTCTGCAGGTGTCTCTGCCCCTATGCAAGGAGTGCAATGGAGCCTGTGCTTTTGCCCTTTGAGAGGCAACACCATCTCTCCAAGAAGGGAGCACTCTGTCTCCCAGTGCATCCTAGGGGATCCTCAGATTGATCTGTGTGCCCTCCTTCACAGGAGCACTGCAGCAGCTACTGGGCTCAACATCCACCACAGTATGGACTTCTAAAACCAGTCTTTGAATTCCACTGATTGTAAAAACTCATGATAATCAGTCACTCTTGCATTCCCTGTGAATGGCTTTGGAGAAGTCTTTTTCTTATGTGAGCCCCTGTGCACTGCTCTCTCCCTCATCTCTCTCCTTAATCAGGGCTCCCTCCCCTCCACAGCACCGCCATTTTTTTCTTCCACAAATCACATCTCCATATCTCCTACCTTCCACAATATAGCCTCTTCTCTCCCTCTAGTCATGCAGTTTCTTCTGTCAGTCTTCCTATGGGTCTCTTGGGTGTTCAGAATTATTTGATATTTATCTAGCTATGCTTGAGGGACAAGGCAACCCTAGGGTTCTCCTACTATTCTTCCATCTTTCCCTCGATTCCTCTAAAATTGCCAGTTTTCAACAGTTTTTACAAAATTGGCTATTTCAAATAGTTTAGCCTGACCTGTCAATTGGTGAATGTACCGCCTCAGGCTCAGACAATTAACCCTTACCAATGACCACAGTCATTGACAAATGTTAAGTGATCCTTAAAAAAAAATCTTAATGACTGGAGACTTGATTTTACTTGTAAATACATATATTTACTATATTTTATTATATCAAACTATCAGCATTCCCATCCACACTACACACTTATAATTTTTAATAGTAGAGGGAACATTTGTTTTAAATTTTTAATTACTTCTTTTTAAATTTAAGGTCGTTATCAAGTTTTTTTTTTTCTAACTGCCAACCTTAGACTGAAGGAATAATGTTACAAATCCAATTCACCCGTGTTCCCACTGAAGACAAGCATGGCAGGAGAAGTGTAATATATGCAGTAATCCTAGTTTGGATCCATTGTCACTTCCTCTGAGTAGCATCAAATGCCTTATCGTCACTATCTAAATAATCCGTTTGACAAAACTAGTAAGTAGGACAAAAAGTTAAAAAGTACAGGAAATGATTGAATTACTGCTATGATTAGATTTTTGATAACGAAGTCAAACTCACCAGTTAATAAATAGTTACTGGTCAAAATAATAAATGTAACAAAAGCTTGTAATTTGGAGGCAATTCCAAGGGAAAATCTGAATAGTTATAAGAAATCAACATTTTCCTGCCTTATATTTTAGTTTCTTCTTCTAGTCAATGAAACTTTTTTCTGTTTAATTGAAGCACAGAATTGATAAAATTTATATTATGCATATAATATCTCTAGTTATAGACTCCTGGTTTATGTTATCTGAAAGGGCGTAGACTCCATCCTGGATCAGAATATTATTCCCACTTTCCAGCCTAAAATTTTTATCCAGAATGTCCTAAGGTTATGGAGAATTATTTTGCCATTTCCCTCAGGCTTTGGGGAATTAAGCTTTGTTTCTAGGAGACAGAGAGTTCTGCAAGATGAAATACTAGACCATCTGTTGCTAAACTACCCCTAATGCATACATTCCACACACATTCGACATATTAATTATATAGCCACCTCTGAAAGGATGACCTTTACATCATAGGAGTTAATTTGAAAATTATTTACAAATGAGTTTATTCACAAACATCTATTGATCACTTTTTATGTGCTAGACATTATACTAAGTGCTTAGACATGTAGAACCATAACCTATACAAACATTCATTAATTTCTTTGGGTATTTAATTT
Source organism: Hyaena hyaena (assembly GCF_003009895.1). Classification (NCBI taxonomy): domain Eukaryota; kingdom Metazoa; phylum Chordata; class Mammalia; order Carnivora; family Hyaenidae; genus Hyaena; species Hyaena hyaena. The sequence continues at coordinate 233,344 of NW_024082058.1, read as the reverse complement.
CATCAAATTTTAACACATGTCACCCTACTCTTTAATAGTGCTTCTGTAAAATTTATAATATAGAATTAGAATTCATATCACATTACATTAAGACATTTAAATTGCTGGAATATGCTATATAAGATGTGCACCACTTACCTATACTTTGAGTTTTTTAAATACCTCATTTGCAAAGTTTTTCATTTCATAGCATCTTTGAAATTCTGAAAACTGATATATGAGACTTTGGAGTGAACTGCTTTTTATACTCAGCTTTCCAATTTTCCTCAGATTCTAGAGCAATTGTTGAATTTGAAGATGGCCATTCCCATTTTATATTCAGTCTTGTTTCTACAAATGTTGACCTTGATCTGGCTGCAAATCTTTTGCTTTTGACCTTGCAGGTAGCCATTGGCCCTTGGTGTGGCATCTTTTTTTTTTTTTTAATGTTTATTTATTTTTGAGAGAGAGAGCAAGAGAAGGAGGGGCAGAGAGAGAGGGAGACACAGAATCCAAAGCAGGCTCCAGGCTCTGGACCCACAAACCATGAGATCATGGCCTGAGTCAAAGTCCACTGCTTAACCAGCTGAGCCACCCAGGTGCCCCTATTGGCTTTCTTTTCATAAAAGTGATGTATGTAGCAAAATGTGCCCAAATGTCACCATGGAGGAGTATGATAGATTTTAAAGGGAAACCAAAATTCTCCCACTGGTAGAGTATATATATATGTATATATATATATATATATATATATATACATATATATATACATATTTCTTTTTGTAGCTTTTCTTTCTCCTTCTTCTGGATGGAGGGATGCTTCATAGTCCCCATTCTATGTGGCAATGATTCCACTTACATGGTGAGCTCCAGCCTCCTCCTTTTACAAGTCCTGTAATGAAATCATTTAAAAGATATGTTCTCTTACCTAATCTTCAAAATAAGTAGGTATTAGAGTCACAAATGCTGTAGAGCTTTGCTGTGCAACACAGTAGCCACTGGCCAGCCATATATGACCTTTCAGCACATGAAATACAGAGTAGTCCAAATTGAAGTGTGTTATAAGCTCAAGATACATAGCATGTGTTGAAAACCTTGTTTGGAAAGAAATGCAAACTATGTCATCAATAAATTTTCATTGATAATATGTGGAAATGATAGCATTTTAGAAATACCAGGCTAAATAAATGACATTATTAAAATAATTTCACCTATTTCATTTTTACTGTTTTAATGTGGCTAGTAGAAAAATTTAAAATTACAGATGTGGTTGAGATATTTTTATAGGACAACACACTGCTCTAAAAACTGCAAAGCTCCTGGTACAGGAAAGAATCCCGGGATTTTTGCTTAGAATTACAAACACTTGAGCTTTGTTTCTTTGCTTGTTTGATAAAACTTTCAATTGTCTTGACTAGGAAAAAACAGACAGCAGGAAGGTTCCAGAAAACTAGAATTGCAATTGACCTTGGATACAAAGCTTTGATCATAGTCAAATGACTGAACAAAGGTAAAAAAGAAAAGAAAAGAAACAAAAAGAAAAGAAAAAAAAAGACCAATGTAAATTAAATCAATGAAATGATATCAGTGCCTGGAATGATAAAGTGCAGCAAGAGACGGACAACAATGACTGTAGACAGAGGACATGCTGGGGGTGGCGTGGCGATCTTCAAGATAGTAGGGCTATGTTACCTCAGGCTCTACAGGTAGGACAATTGAAAGGAAAGCAGAGCTACTATAATCATATATAATTACAATATATCTGTTGGGGATCTCAGGTACGTCTAGTTAGGATGCGGCTCTGCTGTCATCCCTGAGAACAATGGTGTGAAGCTGACAAAATATATATATGGTGAACTCCACTAAACTTGAATGGGCCTTTAACTGGACCCAATATCACAGTAAGGAGTCTGTGATCTTTATTATTTCCACTATATCCACGAGAAAAACTGAAGTTTAGACAGGTTAATTAACTTGATCAAATCAAAAAACTAGCACAAAACAAAGTTAGATTTTAATCCAGTTTGACCTGACTTTGGATTTCATTGTTACCTTCTGTGTTCTTCTTCCCCTATCACAGAAAATACCTGGCTTTAAGTAAATCTCAGTGTAGTGAAGATGTATTTTCTTTGTTTCAAAAACCAAATTGTTATAATCTGGGCTCAATATATACTTTTTGGGTAGGTTGCTATGCTTTTAGAGAGTCAATTTTGACCTTGATATTTACATTTAAAAAATATATTTATTTATTTTCAAGAGAGAGACAGAGACAGAGTGTGAGCATGAGAGGGGCAGAGACAGAAGGAGACACAGAATCGGAAGCGGACTTCAGTCTCTGAGCTGTCAGCACAGAGATAGACACAGGGCTAGAACTCATGGACCACAAGATCATGGCCTGAGCCAAAGTTGGAGGCATTACGAACTGTGCCACCTAGGTGCTCTTTGACCATGTTATTTTAAAATGTGCTAGAAAAGTGAGGTGATCTAGTGTAGTTTCTAGTCAGTGAGGTTTGATGTCTTATTTTTGCACAGCATCAGATCTTAAGGACCCATCTTTATGATCAAATTGGCATAGGGAGTGTTACCGGTATCTGTGGCTTAGAGCAAGATGGCTTTGATTTTTTCGTTACAGGCATACCTCACTGCTCATTTGCTTCAGTGCATATAAAAGTTGTGTTTATTCTACAGTGTAGTGTGTTAAGTGTATAATAACATCTCATCTAAAAAAACCCCACAACATATATGCCTTAATTAAAAATACCTTATTGCTGTAAAAAACCCAAAAAAGTTAACCATCACCTAAGCTTTCAACAAGTCATAATCTTCTTTTTGCTGATGCAGGGTCTTACCTCTATGGTGAACCTGCTGACTGATCAGGGTGGTGGTTGCTGATGGCTAGGATGGCTGTGGCAATTCTTAAAATAAGACAAAAATGAACTTTGTATTTGGATTGACTTCCTCTTATGAACGATTTCTCTGTAGCATGCAATGAATGTTCTTTGATAGTGTTTTACCCACAGTAGGGCTTTCAGAATTGGAGTCAAATCTTCTCAAACCCTGCTGCTACTTTATCAACTAAGTTTATGTAATACAGTAAGTTTTTTGTTACCATTTCAACAATCTTCACAGCATCTTTGCTAGGAATAGATTCCATCTCAATAAACCACTTTTTTTGCATACTCATCTGTTGACATTATATGATGAGATTGTAGGAATTCAGTTCCATCTTCAGGCTCCACTTCTTTTTATCCCCTTATCACCCTTTTTTGCCCCTAAATATAATTTATTGTCAAGTTAGCTAACATAACAGTGTACACAGTGTACTCTTCGTTTCAGGAGTAGATTCCCATGATTCATTACTTACATACAACACCCAGTTCTCATCCCAACAAGTGCCCTCCTCAAAGCCCATCACCCTTTTTCCCCTTCCCCCTTTCGCCCTTCAACCCTCAGTTTGTTCCCTGTATTTAAGAGTCTCTTATGGTTTGCCTCCCTCTCTGTTTGAAACTATTTTCCTCCTTCCCTTCCCCCATGATCTTCCATTAAGTTTCTCAAATTCCACATATGAGTGAAAGCATATATCTTTCTTTCTTTGACTGACTTATTTCACTTAGCATAATAAGCTCCATCCACATTATTGCAAATGACAGGATTTCGTCCCTCTCATTCAGGCTCCACTTCTCATTCTAGTTCTCTTGTTATTTCCACTACATCTGCAGTTATCCCCTCCACTGCTCTTGAATCCCTCACAGGCATTCCTGAGGTTCAGAATCAAATTCTTCCAAACTTCTGTTAATGTTGATATTTTGATCTCTTTCCATGAATCATGAATGTTCTTAATGGCATCTATAATCCTGAATCTTTTCCAGAAGGTTTTCAATTTTACTTTGCTCAGATCCGTCAGAGGAATCACTATCTGTGGCAGCTAAAGCCTTACAAAAGGTATTTCTTAAATAAAGAGACTTGAAATCAAAATGTCTCCTTGATCCACGGGATGCAGAACGGATGTCATTTAGCAGGAATGAAAACAACATTAATGTCATTGTACGTCTTCATCAGAGTTCTTGGCTGACCAGGTGCATTGTCAATGAGCAATCATATTTTGAAAGGAATTTTTTCTTCTGAGCAGTAGGTCTCAACAACAGGCTTAAAATATTCAGTAAACCTTGTGGTAAATAGATGTGCTGTCATCCATGCTTTGTTTTTCCATTTATAGAGCACAGACAGAGTAGATTTAGTGTAATTCTTAAGGGCCCTAGGATTTTCATAATGGTAAATGAGCATTGGCTTCAATTTGAAGCCACCAGCTGTATTAGCCCCTAACAAGAGTCATCCTGCCTTTTGAAACTTTGAAGCCAGGCACTTACTTCTCCTTTCTAGCTATGAAAGTTTTAGATGGCATTTTCCAATATAAGATTGTTTTGCCCTCATTGAAAATCTGTTGCTTAGTATAGCCACTTCCTGAATTATCTTAGCCAATCTTCTGGGTAACTTGCTGCAGCTTCTACATCAGCACTTGTGGCTTCACCTTGCACTTTTATCTTAGGGAGGCAGCTTTTTTTCCTTAAATCGCATGAACCAACCTCTGCTACCTTGCAGCTTTTCTTCTGCAACCTCTTTACCTCTCTCAGCCTTCACAGAATTGAAGAGAGATAGAACCTTGCTCTGGATTAGGCTTTGGCTTAAGGGAATGTTATGGCTGGTTTGATCTTCTATCCAGACCAGTCACTCAGACTTTCTCCATATTAGCAATAAGATTGTTCTGCTTTCCTATCACTCATGTGTTCACTGGAGTAGCACTTTTAATGTCCTTCAAGAGCTTTTCCTTTGCAGTCACAACTTGGCTAATTGTTTGGCACAAGAATCCTAGCTGTCAGCCTATCTCAACTTGCTACATGTTTTCCACACTAAGCTTAATTATTTGTAGCTTTTGATTTGAAGTGAAACACATGGGACTCCGGCTCCCACATGAACACTTAGAAGCCATTGTAGGATTATTAACTGGCCTCATTTCGGTATTTTGTGTCTTAGGAAATAGAGAGGCTTGAGGAAAGGAAGAGAGATGGAACAATAGCTGGTCTGTGGAGCATTCAGAACACATAGTGTTTATCAATTTTGCTTGGGCATGGTCTGTGAAACCCCAAAACAACTATATAGTACATCAGTGATCACTGATCACAGATCACCATAGCAAATATAATAAGAATGAAAGAGTTTAAAACTTTGTGAGAGTTACCAAAATGTGACACGGAGTTACAAAGTGAATAAATGTTATTAGATAAGATAGTGTTGATAGATTTGCTCCATGCAGGGTTGCCACAAACCTTCAATTTTGACGAACAGCATTATCTTTGAAGTGCAATAAAATGAGGTACATCTGTATAGTATTTGGTGTTGATTGCTCAGCTCATCAAAACGATTGTTCCAATAGGTAGATTTCTTTCTTGTTTTCCCTTCTTTACTAGATTGAGTTTGTTTTGATCAGATTCTGTTCTCACTCTTCCTAATTAGAATTTTGAAGGACCAAGTCTTATCATCTCATTATATTGCCCAGTGTCTAGCACAGAGTTGATGCTTTGTCATCCATTGTTCCGTATATATACGTTCATCAAATTTGAATATATTTATGTGCAGTAAACACTCAAGAAATAGAAATTTTCTATCTCTTATGAGCTAGGCACCATGCTAGAGATAGAATAGTGCATATGGTTGTATGCCATACTTACAATCTAATGAGAGACAATGACATATCAGTGTGATAAACCCTGCCCATGTGTAAGCACAGAGTGCTGTGGGATCACCTGTTTTGGTAAAAAGCTGAAGATTTCCAGGAAAGGTGCTATTTAAGCTGAGACCTCAGGGAAGAGGTAAACAGGGGGAAAAGGTTGAGGAACTGGTAGAAAAGGAAAGGCATTTCTAGAGGAAAGAAAGAAAGAAGAAAGAAAGAAAGGAAGGAAGGAAGGAAGGAAGGAAGGAAGGAAGGAAGGAAGGAAGGAAGGAAGGAAGAAAAAGGAAGGAAGGAAGGAAGGAAGAAGAAAGAAAAAGGAAGGAAGGAAGGAAGAAGAAAGAAGAAGGAAGGAAGATAAAGACATTCTGGATCTGTAGTTTGTTCAGTCTGAAGTATTGTTGGAGGGTTTAGTTAGGGGACGGGGAGAGAAGGGATGAAAGAGAAATGTTCAATCGACATTGAAGGAATTAGTTTAGGAAGCAATATATCACACAATGCATTTCATTAAGAATTTCTAAGATGATTCATTCAGAGTATAAATTTTAGACCATTTTATTTTAGAAGAATATTTTGTGTAATTAAAAAATTAAAATGCATTTTAACCTGATGATATTGGACATCTCATATTCATAGATAAATATGCATATGTATTTTATGCCCACCTCATTGAGATTCTATGGTCTGTACAATACTTATCACGAGGGACATTTCCCTCATGATAAATGGGCTTCATTAGTAGTGGTTTGAGGCATTATTATTTACTCATCTATAAAGGTTATTAAGATTCTATTAATTTATTTTCCAGGAACTATTATTTTAAATTCCAAATGCTTTGTGCTGTTAGCTTTTATTTTTTATTAAATTTTTTTTTAGTGTTTGTTTATTTTTTTAGAGAGAGAGATAGAGTGTGAGTCGGGTAGAGAGAGGGAGATAGAATCTGAAGCAGGCTCCTGGCTCCAAGCTGTCAGCACAGAGCCTGACGCTGGGCTTGAAGCCACAAGCTGTGAGATCATGACCTGAGCAGAAGTAGGCCACCCAACCGACTGAGCCACCCAGGCGCCCCTCTGCTGTTAGCTTTTAAATGAATAAGGTGAGAATCAATTCTACTTAATTTGATCAGTTTATAAATTTGGGGGGCAATTGGCTTGAATAAGATAATTGCATGAAGATGCATATCTTAAACCCAGCTTTTAAGTCTCAGTATTTTGGAAGATCTGTTGCATTCCTTCATTGGCCACCAGGTTCTCTTAGTCTCTAGGAACCTAACTTCAAAACTGATACAGCATTTTCTGTGGACAGGGCTTAGAAGGATCAATGAATTAAATATTGTTTATAATATTCCAAAGAATAATGTATTATTTATAAATCTTCGAAGTTAATATTGTTATCTCATGTCCAGTACTTTTGTTTTTGTTTTTGTTTTTGTTTTGGTCGTTTCAGAGAAGGAATCCTAAATAGGCATTTAGAATTTTAAAAAAAATCTTTGTACATTATTTTATCTATTAATGGGTAAAGTTCATCTGTAATATAATGATTATGATGCAAACTACTTTGTGCCACAGTACACTCTTTTCACTTTTGTACTTCATAAATCAATTTTTTAAAATGTTTTTGAATACAAAAGGATGCCCTATGTGGATAGCCACAAGAAAGGGGAATTCTCATTTGCATTTCTGTCCTAACTCTTCATCACAAATAATGCTGATGTCGCAGATTGTATCTGTGCTATATACAAGTGGAAATTAAGGCAAGCCTAAATTCATATAATTTTCATTTTGTGGCCTATTCGAAAACTAATAAAACAAGCCATTTTTCTTGCCCCGTGGATTTGAGAGGAAAATAGAGAAATTAATGAAGGGACTGATCGAGATTAGAAAGTAGGAACAGAGTAAGTTTTCTCCGTGGTTCCGTCTTTTCCTCCATAAACATTCATTAAGCATTTACTATGAATCAAATATTGAAAAGCTGGAAGAAGAAACGTCCCGTTACATACACTCCTTTATTAGTTTTGTGACTTGAAATCAGATATTAAAGATTCTTCAGTTATATATAGCGCACGCAGTTAGATATCCAATCATGACGATTGTAATAGAGGTTTGGGCATTTCGCCCTTCAGTTCAAAAACTAAGGTAAAAGCCCCTCAAAAGATTCACAGCCACGTAGTCTGCACTCACTGCTTGCACACCAACATTTGTAGTAATTTCAGATTAGAAGCCTCTCAGTTTTGCTGTAATACAAACCTTCCCGCCCTCCCCCTGACGCTCACGCCTCCCCCCTCCACTTTCCACCTTAATGGAGTAAAAAACAAACACCCCCTCAAATAAAAAAATACCCCCCCACACACTAGTTTTACTGGGAGAACAGGGGCGCGGACGGTAAGGAAGGAAGGTGGAGAAGAAGGAAGAGAAGGAGGGAGGGACGGACGGACGGACGGACGGAATGAAAGGAATGAAGGAGAGAGATGCCGTCCTTTCCGCCGGTTGCCAACTAGCCTCTCCTCCCAGCTCGGCCCCCGCCCCGCCCCCTAGCGTCGGAGCCCGGCAGCCAGCGGCTGGCGCCTATCTCTTTAAATGACAGCTGTGGCTCGGGTCCCAGTCCGGAGCCTGACGTCAGTGCCGCCTCCCGGGCTGCGAGGAGTAGTTAGCGCCGCCGTCCGCGCCCCGGGCTCGCCGCGCGCTCGCAGGCTGCTAGGGCGGCGAGTTTTCTTTGCTCCGGCCCCTCCTCCAGCCCTCCCCGCGCGGAGCGAGCGGCAGCCTAAGCGCCTCTCGCAAGTCTCCCTCACACTTCCCCGCCGTCACCCCAAACGAGCAGCCGCTCCTCCTCGCGCCTCCACCGCCGCCGCGCGCTTCGCTCCCCCGATGGAGCCCGGGCGCCGCCGCCGCTGCCCCGAGCCCTGAACGGGGACGCCCCGGCCGAAGGACCGTGCCGCCCGGCCCGAGGGCGCACCAGGCGCTCGCCGAGGCCGAGGGCTGCCGCGGGTGCACGGCGCGGGCTTCGGGAAGGAGAAAGTGCTGCTCTCCCGTGTCCCTTGGCCGGCGGCGGGGGGGGGGGGACCATGGCTTTGAAGGACACGGGCAGCGGAGGCGGCACCATCCTGCCCATTAGCGAGATGGTCTCCTCGTCCAGCTCGCCCGGCGCGCCTGCGGCCGCCGCCCCGGGGCCCTGCGTGCCCTCGCCCTTCCCCGAGGTGGTGGAGCTGAACGTGGGGGGCCAGGTCTATGTGACCAAGCACTCGACGCTGCTCAGCGTCCCGGACAGCACTCTGGCCAGTATGTTCTCGCCCTCCAGCCCCCGGGGCGGCGCCCGACGCCGCGGAGAGCTGCCCAGGGACAGCCGGGCGCGCTTCTTCATCGACCGGGACGGCTTCCTCTTCAGGTACGTGCTGGACTATCTGCGGGACAAGCAGCTCGCGCTGCCCGAGCACTTCCCGGAGAAGGAGCGGCTCCTGCGCGAGGCCGAGTACTTCCAGCTCACCGACCTGGTCAAGCTGCTGTCGCCCAAGGTCACCAAGCAGAACTCACTCAACGACGAGGGCTGCCAGAGCGACCTGGAGGACAACGTGTCCCAGGGCAGCAGCGACGCGCTGTTGCTGCGTGGGGCAGCGGCCGCCGCGCCCTCGGGCCCCGCAGCGCACGGCGGCGGCGGCGGCGGCGGCGCGCCCGACAAGCGCTCCGGCTTCCTGACGCTCGGCTACCGGGGCTCCTACACCACGGTGCGCGACAACCAGGCGGACGCCAAGTTCCGGCGTGTGGCGCGCATCATGGTGTGCGGGCGCATCGCGCTGGCCAAGGAGGTCTTCGGGGACACGCTCAACGAGAGCCGCGACCCAGACCGGCCGCCCGAGAAGTACACGTCCCGCTTCTACCTCAAGTTCACCTACTTGGAGCAGGCGTTCGATCGCCTGTCCGAGGCTGGCTTCCACATGGTGGCGTGTAACTCCTCGGGCACCGCCGCCTTCGTCAACCAGTACCGCGACGACAAGATCTGGAGCAGCTACACCGAGTACATCTTCTTCCGTAAGTCCGCGGGGTCCGCGCTTCCGCCTCCTCCCGCCCCTTCGCGGCGCCGCGGAGGGTTTGATCCCGGCTGGAACCCGCCCGGGACGGGCGTCCCCGGCGAGTGCGGAGGGCTTTCCCTGGGAGGCTCCGTCACGCCGCAGGCACAGTTGACAGTCCCGTCCCTCACGCCCGTCTCCGCCAACTCCGGAACACGCAGTTCCCGAGCATTCCTTTTTGTTAACTTTGCCGATTGTGCCCTCTCCGCGCGCCCTGCTCCCTTGTGCGGAGGCGGGGACGAGACACGGATCACGACGCTGTGCGCCGGGGTCCTCCACCCTTCTCTCCTCTTGCGCGGAATTCCGGGGGGTTAACTTCCGTGGGTCTCGGCGGGATCCCTCCAGAGGGCAGCTCGGCGTCGAGGCCTTAGCGCGCACAGCCAGAAGCTCCTCCCGCTGGACCCTTTCTGCTTACACTTACGGTGTTTGGGGAAGGGGCCACGCGAGCAGCGGCGACTGTGTCTACCGAGCTTCTCAGGGGGCCAGGGCGTGAGAGCAGCTGGTGGGAAAGGGTCCCCCCACTCTTAGAAACCAATCTCAGATTTCTCCCGCCAGTGGTCAGGAACCGCTGGTCTCCAACAGCGCAGGGTGGAAGCAACGAGAGTTTGGACGTCAGCTGCTGGCAGGGTTGGAGCTTACTTAGGAAGGGTCTTGGTGTGTGCGCGCGCGTGTGAGTATGTGCTTGTGTTTCTTTTCTGGGCGCCTCACGTGCAAAAGGATTGAATCCACTTTCCCAGGGGGAATAAAATGCAATTCTCTTTCTGATCGGAGAATGGAGGCGAGGACTTGGAAAGCATTTGGCGTGGTGCTTTTTGTAGCGCGCTTCGGGAGGGCGCTCTGTGGATCAAGTTCAAGGACTGCACCAAATATCCCTGGGGCTGGGGGGATGAGACCGGCAGAGTAATCAGTGACGCTTATAGAGTGAAGAGGGTCACAAGTAGAGAGCTATTGGGACAAATGAAAAGCCAGCTGGGATGGCAGCAGGAACATCATTTGGCAGACGTTCTTTTCTTTGGGAAGACACAAGAAGCTTTAAAACCTGCCTGTAGAGTCCAGGAGAGTATCTTTGACAGCCTGTGATAGAACTAGCCCGGCTTTAATCTTTTTTTTTTTTTTTTTTTTTTTTAAATTCGCTCACAGTTTGGGAACTAGACCATCTATTGTACTTTATTTTGACTAGAAAAGCGGAAAGGACTTTTATCCCCCTCCCCCCAAGTGCAAGGTTGAATGGAACATGCTCATTGTGTATGTATTCTACTAACCTTGGAAATAGGGTGACAAAACCCAGCACACTAGGCCTTAGTGTTACATGGTCGTTTTTAATAGTGCTGGATTTCCTGTGAAAATCATTTCATACAGAAGCAAAGAAAATGCCCTTGAAGTAGTAGATAACAATCTAATTGGCTTAATTATATCACAGTGTTACTTGTTACACAGCAAAAAGTTTTATAGAAAAGCCACCCAAAGGAAGGTACTATGTTATTGCCTGTACAAAATTGGGATCTCTTTAATATAAAGTAATTAAAACATTATTTAGCATCACTGTTTACAGTTTATCCTTTATCAATGAGACCTTTACTACCATTTTAGCTCTTAAACATTTATGTCATTCCAATGTGGATATATTTCCAAGCATTTTAGAAGATGAGGTGAACTTTTGACTCCCTTCGGATTAGTGGGGTTTTTAAATTTTTTTTTTAATGTTTTATTTATTTCTAGGAGAGAGAGAGAGAGACAGTGCGAGCAGGGGAGGGTCAGAGAGAGAGGGAGACACAGAATCTGAAACAGGCTCCAGGCTCTGAGCTAGCTGTCAGCACAGAGCCCGACACGAGGCTCGAACCCACGAACCCGAGATTATGACCTGAGTTGAAGTCGGACGCTTAACCGATTAAGCCACCCAGGCGCCCCTAGTGGTTTTTATTAGAGAAGGTACAAGCATACGTGTTCAGTAGTTTAGATTCTTGCATTTTGAAATCTTTCACAGTGTTGGTATTTTTCTCCGAGAGTTGTGGACTTGAACGTGTCCATTATTTTATGAAGAGAATATAGTTGTCTCTCAGTTATGAAAACATTCCCTTAAAATAGCTTATTGCAGTTGGAAACTCATACAATTTAACTAGTAAGGTAATTTGAGAGATATTTTGAATTTGGGATTTTCACTTCTGAAGCCAGAAAGAGCATTAAACAAAATAAAATATCCATATTAATAATAGCTATTTGCAGAGTCTTTATACTAGCTCTGAGATTCATTCATAAAAGTCCTAGAAATCTAAGTAACCCACAGTCTTCTTCACTGATTATTCTGTGGGGGAAAATACACAATCCAGGTTAAATATTGTTTTTCTGAAGTGGTATTCTAGTCACTGACCAAGCACATGTAATATAAAACAAACCAATTTGCCATGTAAAATACTGTATATGCATTTACTGTATGTTGGTATAGATTGCAGTTTATTTTCACAAGTTCTTTTGCACAGGATTTCTTTTAATATTGGTGAATGAAAATACACTGTAAAATTTTTATGTTTCCATTTCCTTCAGTTTAGGTAATGATATAGATATACAGAGTACAATTATTTTGTCTAGCAGTGTCTCTACTTAAAGAGACTAACAGTGTTATTCATAAAAACAAAATTATTGGATGCACTTGTTTGCCCACTATGTATAAGTGGCAAAAGAGGGTCTTTTATCTATTATTTCCCCCTTGATGCAGTTTTATCAGCAAATATTTATTTTAGTGTATCAGTCATTTTAACACCTTTAAAATTCAGGCTATGTGTGAAATTAAGAGTATGAAAATGATCTGAAACTGTAGAATTGTAGTTTATACACTGGAACGTCAGTTTCAACTCCTCCCTCCCTCTCCCCACTTGCCCCTGAGTTTCTATACAGACAGAAAGAGAGTGGCAAATGGTTTGGTAATCCCAGACACTGCCATTTGCCAAATGTGTGATCTTGGTTAAATTATTTACTTCTTTGAGTCTCCATTCCCCTGTGTCATGAGGGTTATTGTAGTACCATTTTATAGGATTTGAGAATACATGTAAAGTGCTTAGACCAGTGCTTGACACATAATAAAAGCTGAACAAATATTAGTGGTTACAGTTATAAGCCATATTATACAGACTTTATGATTCTTGCCAATATTAAACTTTAATTTTGTTTTATAGTAAGTATGGTTGAATTAATGATAAAGTAAATTAGAAAAGTATTTTGCAATTAAATGATAGTATAATAAACTTTTAAAAGTTTGGCACGACCAGTTTGATAGCAAGTTCTTTCCTGGAACTGGGACTTTTTAGGCCAGGTTCAAGTAACCTAGGTTTGCCAGTCATATTACAGTTAGTTTTTTTGGATCAACTCCAACAGAACCCTTTTCTGATTCAGAGCCAAGAAGTGTTTTAATGCTTTCCACTAGGACTTGAAAGTTTGGTAATATTTTCTGACAAACACTGAGCTGGATTCATTATCTCCTTAAGTGCTTGTATCCAAGCCATTGGGTTCTAATGCTCAAGGTTATATACAGGCTATTAAACATTTAATACCAACCTCATTTGGCCACATGGACACTTTTATCTGTTTTCAGTATTAACTCATTATTTTACCAAGTCTTTTAGATTCTGGAACCAAAACTAGAGATGCTACATTGCATATTACTCTTCTAATACTGAAGATTGTCCTTTTATTTTTTTAATTTTAATGTTTATTTCTGAGGGAGAGGCAGAGAGAGAGAGGAAGACACAGAATCTGAAGCAGGCTCCAGTCTCTGAGCTATCAGCACAGAGCCCGATGCTGGGCTCAAAATCACAGGACTACAAGATCATGACCTGAGCTAAGTCAGATGCTTAACCAACTGAGCCACCCAGGTGCCCTGCCCTTTATTTTTTTATTTTTATTTATTTTGAGAGAAAAAGAGAGAGAGTGCACAAGGGTGGGGTAGGGGCAGAAAGAGAGGAGAGGAATCCTAAGTAGGTTCTGTACTGTCAGCCCTGAGCCTGATGTGGGGCTTAGTCTGGTGAACTGTGAGATCACGACCTGAGCCGAAATCAAGAGTCAGAAAGTTAACTAACTGAGCCACATAGGTGCTCCATCCTTTCTTTTCTTCCTTTTTTTAAACTTTATTTATTTTTATTTTGTGAGAGAGAGAGAAAAAGAGAGAGAGTGAGAACAGTAGTAGGGCAGGAGTTGGGGGGTGGTGGAGAATCCCAAGCAGGCTCTACACAGACAGTACAGAGTCTGCTGTGGGGCTCCATCTCACAATCACATCTCACAATCGTGAGACCGTGACCTGAGCCGAAATCAACAGTTGGATACATCACCAACCAGCCACCTAGGTGCCCCTAAATATTGCCCTTTCTTGAAGGAAAGCAGAGTGATTTTTGTGCTTTTTGGGTGTTTTTGGGAGGGGGATGTCTGTTAAGTGTGCTTGTGGATGTTTTTAGTTATGTCTAGAAGACAAGGCATTTTATGTTGGCATTGTGTTATAGACAACAGGTAGTTATAGGCATGGAGTATGATACATAGAGTACCCATACTTAGAATAAACATTATATATATCCTTTATTTCACATAATCAGTGTGTTTACAGAATGGTAGTACTATGTTTCTCTTAAAGTGCTTCCAGTTTTGTATTCCATATGTTGATTGAGTAATATTTGGTGTGAAAGTATATACTTCTCTAGGATGCACTTGATATTCTTTAAGTTTAGTGTATTTTTGTTGTTTTGATCTATGAGAGTGCCAGATCCAGGAATTAATGCTATAACTGACGGACCTGTGAATTCTGATTTTTCTTAATGGATTTTTGTATCTATTCTTTCAAATCTATTTTGATTTATTTTACTGTGTTGGGTTGAAGATATCTAGTTGAGTTGAAAATATTCAAACGGCTCTTCAGTCGTATGTTAGCAGGCCTGTTGTAGTAAAAGTTTTCTAAGAAATATCTTTGAAAGGTTATTCTCTTTATAAGCATACCTTTACATTTTTATATTATTTTCTCATCTAAAAATGTTTCTACTTTTATTACAAATATTGTTGTATGGAAAACAATTTTGTTAATAACTTAAAAAGTTGATTATTTTCCTTCTAAATTTTTTTTTGTTTGTTTTATTTATTTCTGAGAGAGAGAGAGACAGCATGAACAGGGGAGGGTCAGAGAGAGAGGGAGACACAGAACCGGAAATAGACTCCAGGCTCTGAGCTAGCTGCCAGCACAGAGCTTGACGCGGGGCTCGAACCCACGAAGCGTGAGATCATGACCTGAGCCTAAGTTGGATGCTTAACCGACTGAGCCACCCAGGCACCCCACCTTCTAAAGACTTGCTAGTTATTTTCATAATTATAGTGTGAAATTTCTTTTGCATCCACATGACTGAATGACTTTTGAGTCAGTGGAGAATAAACAAAAGGAACAGATAACTTTTTAAAATAGCAAGGTCCTGATTTCATGTAAATAGGTACAGTACTAAAGCAGACGGAAAATGACAAAATCCTTGGGGTGCAAGAAGTTTGGAGACTGTGCTATGGTATTGGCTCCTGCTTAAGGGTATTCAACTTTTATGTCTGGCATCATACTGTCTCTAAACTTGATCTTTTTTTATATAGGGTTACGACTTTAGCTTTCCCTGCTACCCTGAACAGCTTCTTGTTGGTCAACTGTTGTTCACCTTATAAGCTGAGACTGACTGATATTATAAGTTTTATTTGGTAAAATTCTCTCTTTTGTAGCATAGAATGCCAGAATTCATAGTGTGTGCATGTGCGCACGCGCACACACCTTAGGAAAAAAAAAAAGAAAAAAGATCCCTTGGAAAAAAGAGAAATAATCTGTACGAAAATAAGCATTAGTTATTATCTATTCTACTGTCATGAGTAGAGTTTTAACTAGCAAGAGTTAAAACTGTGAAGGGGCCCCTGGGTGCCTCAGTCGGTTAGGGGTTGGACTTCAGCTCAGGTCATGATCTCACAGTTCCTGGGTTCAAGCACCACGCTGGGCTCTGTGCTGACAGCTAGCTCAGAGCCTGCAGCCTGTTTCAGATTCTGTGTCTCCCTTTCTCTCTGACCCTCGCTTGCTCAGTCTCTCTCTCTCAGAAATGAATAAGACATTAAAAAAAATTTTTAAAAGTCAAAACTGAAAATGATCATTAACTTGTCATTCAAAAGTAGCCCTTGTTTGATTATGAAGGTGATACATGCAGTTTTAAAAATTTTATAAAAGTAAAATTAAAAACATCACCAACAGTAACTGCTAATAAAAATTTTTCATTTATTTTCTTCCAGTTTTTTTTCTATTTATGTATAGGTGGGAGACATATTTTTTTAAAGTTATGGTTGTACTATACAAATGATTTGTATGATATCTTTTCCTTACACATTCAATATACCTAATGACACTTTTCCATGACATTAACATTTTTATTGATGTCTTAGATAATAAAAGTATAATACATGTCCTTTGCCACAGTTAGTATTATAAATTAATTTTGGTGTAGAAGCTTAGAAAAAAGTTGATTTCTTTTTCAAAATACAGATTGTATAATGAAAAGAACATTTACTACATATATAATTTTGTGATGCATTTTATGCACACTACAATGTTCCTTGAACTGGGCATTGGTCCCCTACTACTTCAGTTGGGAAACTATGATTTGAAGAGGTTAAGCACCATCCCTGGGTCATAGAGATATATGGGGCTGAGAGGAATTTGAATGGTTCTGTCTTACTTCAAAGCATTTAAAAATTATACCTTTGCATTCAGTCAGTTTGGCAAATATATTTCGATGTCCACTAAATACTTAGAACTTAGCTCTACAAGCAAAAAGAGGTAGTGTGAACTATATATGAATGAATCAAATATTTCTTAATCTATGTAAAATTTCCGAAGAAATACAGTAACTATATGTTTTATGTCTTTACTTGATGAAAGGGTCAAATTTGTTTTGAATAAAGCTACCATATTCATGAATGTTCTTTAAACTAAAGGAAACAAACTATTTGACTCCATTTAGCACTTTTTTTGGAGAACAAGTAATATTTGTACATTGGATAAACTGACTTAAAGAGTGCTAAGGTAGTCATATACTCGTTTTCTATAGAAAATTCACTTTTACTTTGTTTATTAGAACATATTTTATATGCTGTTTTCTTAAAAGGTGGCATAATGAAGAGGCTATTTTAGCCTAAATCAGTTTTGCTACTTTTATGTAGTTTATTGGTTCTGAATATTGGTTAAAGCCATAAAGTTATATACTTGATATAATTAAGTTAAAAAGAGTATTAAATACGTGCTGGGTATTGGCATTGAGTTTTGGTATTTTTGAAGCCTTATTTTGGAAATGTGTGTGTGTGTGCGCGTGCGTGTGTGTGTATGTATGTATATTTATGTAGTATACACATGTGTATTTGAAGTTCTTGGAAAGTGGCATTTTAGACTACCCTTCAGTTTATATTTATTTATAGGTATCATTTTTAAGCCCTCTTTTGAATTAACTTCAAGGTATTGAGTGAATGATCAGCAGTTAGTACCAGCCACTATCCTGCAACACGTGCCGATGGCTTTTCTAATCGAGTTCATTGTTTTAGTAGTAAGGTTATACCATCAGAGGTTTTGCAAGGAGTTGCCTAAAGATGAGAATAACTTTACTCAGAGGATTTCAAACTCACTCCCTTAGGTTAGCTACTTTTTACATTCTGAGTGTAATAGTGAATCCTCAGCTGTTGACTAGAAAACACATCTTGTGCTTATCAGCTGCAAACTTCCCATCTTTCATTTCTGTGTGGGAAATGAAATTCAATTTCATATCATGAAATCGAATTATTCTACAAGGCTAGTTGTATTTTGCACCTTCAAAAATAAAAGTAGATGAGGTATTTTATGCTGAGCTCATATTATTTACAAGTTTGTATCTTAACCCATTGGTTTTTTAAGTGTATTCCTTGGTATCATAGTCATGAAACACTGACTGCTCCCTTGCTATGGCATCCTTTTGTGGTTAGTCTCTGTACTTCCCCAGGTACGGGGTCCTTATTGCATTGCCTACATTGTGTAACTCCTTTCTCTCTCTTTTTTCCTTTCTTGATAGATTCCATTTTTTCCTAACTTTATTGAGATATAATTGACATATAACATTTATTAAGTTTAATGTATACAACGTATTGATTTGATACATTTATATATTGCAATATGATTACCACTGTAGTGTTTGCCAGCACCTCTATCATATCACAGAATTACCATTCTTTTTTTTTTTTTAGTATTTTTATTTATTTCTAGGAGAGAGAAACAGCGTGAGCAGGGGAGGGTCAGAGAGAGAGGGAGTCACAGACCGAAAGAGGCTCCAGGCTCTGAGCTGGCAGTCAGCACAGAGCCCGACGTGGGGCTTGAACCCACGAACCGTGAGATCATGACCTAAGCGAAAGTCGGACGCTTAACTGACTAAGCCACCCAGGCGCCCCTAGCATTCCTTTTTTTGCAGTGAGAACATTTAAGTTCTGCTTTAACAACTTTAAAGTGTATAGTACAGTGTTCAGTGTTGTTAACTATAATCACAAAGCTGTGCATTAGATTCCCAGAACTTAATCATCTGATATTTGGAAGTTTGTACGCTTTGACCAATGTCTCCCCATTTTCCCCACCTGTCAGCCTTTGGTAAATACCATTCTATTCTGTTTCTATGAGTCTTTTTTTTTTTTTTTTTGGATTCCATGTATAAGAAGTATCATAAAGTATTTGTCTTTCTCTGTCTGACTTAACTCACTTAGCCTAATACCCTCAAGGTGCATCTATCACAAATGGCAAGATTTCTTTCTTTCTCATGGTTAAATAATATTCCATTGCATATATACCACACTTTCTGTATCTAATATCCATTGACGGACACTTATGTTGATTCTGTATCTTGGCTAGTGTGAATAGTGCTGCTGTAAACATGGGGAGTTGCAAATAGCTCTTCAAGATCCTGTTTTAATTTCCTTTGGCTGTGCACCCAGAAGTGGGATTGCTAGGTCATGTAACACTCTTTTCATGTTGATTTTCTGCATTAGTCCTTCTTGAAAGTTGACACCAAGTCTTGCTTTTGTGTTCTTAGCAACCAGTGCAGTGGCTAGTACACATTAAGAACTCAATAAGTATTTGGTTTTTTTTTTGTTTTTTTTTTGTTTTTTTAAGAAAAGTGCAAATTAATGGATGAACCAGGGATGTTGGTAGTTCCATTAAGGTAGTTATTGAATTGAGATTTTTGTATCGCTTGAATTTAAATTGAGCTTGTTGAGCAATTACCAGGCTACATCATGGGACAAGACATACACATATGAGTGAAAGAGACCTTGCATTTCAATACCAATATTAGTAAACCTTATATAACTGTGAACTATGTTATTAGGTATTAGTGTGTTAGTAAGAGACAAGTGTAAAGACATGAAAAGTTGTTATACAGGCATTTATAAGGAATGAAAATAAGTAATATGTTAACAATAATAGGGGGCAGATTAAAATAATGTTATTAATGAGCTTGTTAGCATTGTAAACACACAGACACAATGCCCACATACATTTATTTATATTTAAATGATATGAAGGATGTTTGGCAAATGCTCTGTGTTGCGGCCCATCTGCAACCACATTGCTGAGTATTTGCACTTCAAAATATCTTAGATGTGGAGTGGCTGCTACCTCTGGATGTGATCAGGCCCTATTGTAGTGTAATATAAGGTCAGGAATTACCTGGCTATACCTGTAGGTATTTGCAAAGGTGAGGATCTAGTCAACTCTATATTGCAATCTCTATCCTTAGTTTTTAAAAGTTATCTTAAAAGACACTTAACATATATTATTATTTTGTGATCAATATTGCAATATCAATTTTACTTATATTTATTAACCTTGTGTCAAGGTAGTTAATAAAAAATATACCAGCTTTTCTGGCAATAATAGCACGTTTCATGATACTGGATAGGATGCTCATTATTTCAGTGTTTATTCACCGAATTTCAGTTGATGCTTGTTCAGCAGGTGACTTAGAATGTGTTCTACCATATTGTAACCATTCTTGTATTAAAGTCTATTTACATGTGGGTGGGAGAGTAAGTTAAATATAACAAAAGAATATAAATTAAAAAATCTTTAGTGTTGACTTCTGTTCCCCAAAATAGCGAGTGATTTAACCATTCAGTTGTGTTACTTCCATTTCTTTCACTGGTTATAATAACCAAACTTTGAGCATAGATGAAATTCATAATCTATTGCTCTTTTCATCATTTTGTGTAATTAGACAGCTGTAATTTTTGGTATAAAGAGAATAAGGAGAGTAGTAGTATGTTTAGGGGCAGACAATACCAAAATCTGTCGGCTTCAACTCCTAAGAAGTAAAAACCTTGAACACTATGAATGGTCAATATTCTTTGGTCAGATTCCTTGATAATTCCTGGATCTATTTTTGAGATCTTGGGAAAATAATTTAATCTCCTTTCTGAAGGGAAAGTGAGGGAAACAATAATGCTCATAGGTTTGTTGTGAGGATTGAAGTAAGTAATCCTTGTAAAACACTTAGAAGAATATTAGGCACAAATTAAGTGCTCAATACATTTTACCTGTTGTCAGGGCTTCAGATCACGTAACTATTCCCATTTCTCTACATTACCAGTTCTCAGCACCAGATTTCTTTTCTTTTTCTTTTCGAGGAAATTGGTAGCAATACTTATCCATATTGCTCTGAAAAGATCCCATCATCATTAGTGAAATTAAAAAAAAAATAGACTTAGTAAGTATAAAATCAACATTAAGATATTAAGTTTACTTATTTATTTTGAAAGAGAGAGAGAGTGAGCACGGGTTCTCGCACTTGAGTGGGGAAGGGCCAGAGAGTGAGACACAGAATCCCAGGCAGGTTCTGTAATGTCAGCACGGAGCCAGATGTGGGGCTTGAACTCATGAACCATGAGTTCATGACCTGAGCTGAAATCAAGAGCAGGATGCTTAACTGACTGAACCGCCCAGGCACCCCAAAGTTAAGGTATTATCAAAATAAGTTTATTCTAGTTGGTTCTTCATTGCTTAGGAAAAAAAAAATGTACTTTTCCAGGTTGAGTGCCGGTCACTGGTCAATTTTGAAACAATTAACAGGATACTGGTATTTACTGGTTATTGTCTCAAACTATAGGGTATATTTAGATAAAACACCTCTTTTTTAAATAAATTTTTAATTTTTTTTTTTTTTTTTGAGAGAGAGAGAGGGACAGAGCATGACCAGGGGAGGGGCAGAGTGAGAGGGAGACACAGAATCTGAAGCAGGATCTAGGCTCTAAGCTGTCAGTACAGGGCCTGACACAGGGTTCAAACTCAGGAACTGGGAGATCATGACCTGAGCTGAAGTTGGGTGCTTAACCAACTGAGCCACCCAGACGCCCATAGGCAAAGCACTTCAAACTCCATATTTATATTTCTTGTGAACGCATTTAGCTTTGATTTTCAGCAGTTTTGTGTAAGAGAACAAATTGTCACAGGGCCAGGTGGGCTCAAACATTGCCTAGAATCTGGGCACTTGGCCAAAAATTTTAGGCTAGAAATTGGATTTAAATACATATTTCCACAATTTTGAGGAAACTGTGTTAGCTTTCAACTCATCAGATCCTATTGAAACTATGCTACACATTTTGATTGTACGGTTTTTAGTTGCTGGAAGTCCAGGTATGTGAAGGAAGCAAGAGATCTAAGGCAGATGCTAATAGGCACTCAGAGATAATGCTCCCATATTTTGACCTCTTTTCTTCTGGTTGGTGAAAGATGAATCTAGGATGTCTCTTTGCAGGTGCAGGATAAGGATTCATACATATAATTCCAGTGATTTTGGTAACATTTTTTAAGTTTAAGGTGTGCAGTGCGTTACTGTGATATATTTATATGATATGATTTGCTCTATAGCAATATTTATCTCATTATATAATTATAGTGCAATATTATTGTCTGTATTCATTATACTGTGCTTTAGATCTCTATGGCTTATTTTAAGCCTCTCTATGGCTTTATTTATACAGTTTGTATCCTTAAACATCATCACTCCTAGTGCCCCCCATCCGCTGGTAATCACCATTTTACTCCATTTTTTACAGGTTTAACTTTTAAAGATTCCACATGTAACTGATATCATACACTAGTTGTCTTTGACTTATGTTGCTTTGGGTAACATGTTAAGGACCCAACCATGTTGTCACAAACAGCAGTATATTCTTTCTTATGGCTGAATAATATTATATTGTGTGTGTGTGCCACATCTTTCTTATTTATGATGCCATTGCTGGGCATTTCCATATCTTGGCTATGTAAATAATGCTGTGATAAACATGGACATGCATATATCGAGTCAAAATCCTGTTTTTACTTCCTCTGGGTATAGACCCAGGAATGGAATTGCTGGATTGATTGACAGATCTATTTTTAATTTCTTAAGAAGCCTACATATTATTGCCCTGAGTAGTTGGGCCAATTTACATTCATACCAACAATGTATAAGGGTTCCTTTCTCCTCACATTCTTTTTTTTTTTTTTTTTACTTTTCTTTCTTTCTTTTTTTTTTTTTTTACAAATAGTTTATTGTCAAATTGGTTTCCATATAACACCCAGTGCTCATCCCCACAAGTGCCCTCCTCCATGCCCATCCCCCCTCCCCCCCACACCCATCAGTCCTCAGTTTGTTCTCAGCATTCAAGAGCCTCTCATGGTTTGCCTCTCTCCCTTTCCCCCACCATTTCCCCCCTTCTTCTCCCCCATGGTCCTCCATTAAGATCCTCCTAATCCTCCTATACGTGCAAACATATGATATTTGTCCTTCTCTGCCTGACTTATTTCACTAAGCATAACACCCTCAAGGTCCATCCATGTTGCTATACATGGCCAGATTTCATTGTTTCTCATTGCCATGTAGTATTCCATGGTATAGATAAACCACATCTTCTTGATCCATTTATCCGTTGATGGACACTTAGGCTCTTTCCATGTTTTAGCTATTGTGGAGAGTGCTGCTATGAACATTGGGGTACATGTGCTCCTATGCATCAGCATTCCTGTATCCCTTGGGTAAATTCCTAGCAGTGCTATTGCTGGGTCATAGGGGAGTTCTATTGTTAACTTTTTGAGGAACCTCCACACTGTTTTCCAGAGGGGCTGTACCAGTTTACATTCCACCAACTGTATAGGAAGGTACCTGTTTCTCCACATCCTCGCCAGCATCTAGAATCTTCTGATTTGCTCATTTTAGCCACTCTGACTGGTGTGAGGTGGTATCTCAGTGTGGTTTTGATTTGTATTTCCCTGATGAGGAGGGATGCTGAGCATCGTTTCATGTGTCTGTTGGCCATCTGGATGTCCTCTTTGGAGAAGTGTCTGTTCATATCTTCTGCCCATTTCTTCACTGGGTTGTTTGTTTTTCTCCTTTCTCCTCACATTCTTGCCAGCACGGGTAATCTTTTGCATTCTTGGTGATAGCCATTTAACAGATGTGAGGTGGTCTTATTGTGGTTTTGATTTGCATATTTCTTTTTTTAAGTGTTTATTTATATGACAGAGAAGGGGAGAGAGTGGAGGAGGAGCAGAGAGAGAGGGAGAAAGAGAGTCCCACGCAGGCTTCACACTGTCAGTGCAGACCCTGACACGGGGCTCAGTCTTACCAACTCTGCGGACATGATCTGAGCTGAAATCAAGAGTGGGATGCTTAACCAACCCAAGCACCCCTGATTTGCATATTTCTGATGATTAGTGATGTTGAGCATTTTTCATGTGCCTATTGGCCATTTTGATGCCCTCTTTGGAAAAATGTCTATTTGAGTCTGCCTCCTTTTAAATTACACTGTTTGTTTTCTTGTTGACTGTTGTTTACATATTTTTTATATTAATACTTGTCCAAGATATGGTTTGCAAAAATTTTCTCCCATCCTGTAGGTTTTTTCATTTTAATTGTTTTGTTTTTGTTTTTGTTTTTTGTTGTGCAGAAGCTGTTGAGTTTGATTTTGTTCCATTTATTTATTTTTGCTTTTGTTATTTGTGCTTTGGGTATCACATCCAAAATACCATTGTCAAGACCAATGTTAATGAGCTTCTTCCCTATGTTTTCTTTTTTTCTTAACATTTAAAAAATATTGATGTATAATTGACATACAATGGTATATTAGTTGCAGGTGTACATCATATTGACCTGATGATTGTATACATTATCCAGTGCTCACTGCAGTAAGTGTCATCACGATTTGTCACCAGATTATGTTATTACAATATTATTGATGATATTCCTTGTGCTGTACTTTTCACCTCCGTGATTTCTTTATTTTATAACTGGAAGCTTGCAACTCCTAATCTACTTGATCTATTTTGCTCATCTCTACACCCGCCTTCCCTCTGGCAACCACCAGTTTGTTCTCTGTATTTCAGAATCTGTTTGCTCATTTGTTTTGTCTTTTAGATTCTGCATGTGAGTGAAATCATACATTTGTCTTTCTCTGTTTACTTATTTCACTTGGCATGATACTCTGTAGGTACATCTATGTTGTTACAAAAAGATCTCATTCTTTTGTATGACTGAGAGATATTGTATTGTATACTTAATGCATCTTGTTTATCCATTCATCTTTTGATGGACTGTTGGGTTGCTGCCATATCTTGGCTTTTGTAAGTAAAGCTCTAATAAACATAGGGTCATGTGCATGTTTTTGATTTAGTGTTTTTGTGTTCTTTGGGTAAATAACCAGTAATGGAATGACTAGATCATATGATATTTCTGTTTTTAAATTTTCAAAGAACCACCATACAGTCTTCCACAGTGGCTATACCAGTTTGCATTCCCACCAACAATGCACAGTGTTTGCCTTTTCTTGATATCCTCACCAACACTTGTCATTTCCTGTCTTTTTGGTACTAGCCATTCTAATGGGTGTGACGTGGTATCTCTGTGGTTTTGATTTACATCTCCCTGGTGATTAGTGTCTTTGAGTATCTTCTCAAGTATCTCGTTGGCCATCTGTGTCTTCTTTGGAAAAATGTCTTTTCAGGTCTTCTGCCCATTTTTAAATCAGACTTTTTCTTGGTGTTCAGTTGTATAATTTTTAAATATATTTTGGATATTAACCCCTTATTGGATATATCATCTGTAAGTATCTTTTCCCATTCAGTAGATTGCCTTTTTGTTTTGTTGATGGTCTCCTTCAGTGTGTAATTTTTTTTATTTTAGTGTAGTCCCAATTGTTTATTTTTATTTCATATTTTGTTTTTGATTATAGTTGACAACAATGTTATATTAGTTCAGATGTATGACTTAATGATTTGACAAAGTTTATACATTATGTTATATTCACCACAAGTGTAGTTACTATCTATCCCATTACATCTACATCACTCACTATTACAGTATTGTTGACTGAGTGCTGTGACTTTTCTTTTTGCTTTTGTTTTCCTTGCCTGAGGAAACATATCCATAAGTATGTTGCTAAGGCTGATGTCCAAGAGATTACTGCCTATGTTTCATTTTAGGAGTTTCATTGCTTTAGGTCTCACATTTAAGTCTTTATCTTGAGTTTGTTTTTGTGTATGATGTGAAAAAATGATTCAATTTCATTCTTTTGCATATGGCTGTCCAGTTTTCCTAGCACCATTTGTTGAAGAGTCTGTCTTTTCCCCATTGTATATTCTCGTCTCCTTCATCATAAATTAATTGACCATATAGGTGTGGGTTCATTTCTGGCTTCTCTATCCTTTTCCATTGATCCGTGTGTCTGTTTTTGTGACAGTACCATACTGTTTTGAATACTACACCTTGGTAATATATCTGGAAATCTGGGATTTTTGAGATACTTCCAGATTTTCTCCTCTTTCTCAATATTGCTTTGGCTATTCAAAGTCTTTTGTGGTTCCATACAAATTTTAGGATTATTTGTTCTAGTTCTATGAAAGATGGTAATGGTATTTTTAAAGGGATTGCACTGAATATATTGCTTTCCATGATATAAGTGTTTTAATGATATAATTGTTTTAATCCATGAGCCTGGTGTATCCTTTCATTTGTGTTATCTTCAGATTCATCAGTGTCTTACAGTTTTCAGAGTATAGGTCTTTCACCTCTTTGGTTAAATTTATTATTAGATATTTTATTCTTTTTGGTGTAATGGTAAATGGGATTGTTTTCTTAATTTCTCTCTCTGTGACTTCATTATTAATGTATAGTTAGTTATACAGAAGATTTCTGTATGTTAATTTTGTATCCTATGACTTTACTGAACTCATTTATTAGTTTGCATAGTTTTCTGGAGTTTTTTTCAGGTTTTCTATATATAGTACCATGTCACCTACAAATAGTGAAAGTTTTATTACTATTTTACAAATTTGGATGCCTTTTATTTCTTTTTCTTATCTGATTGCTATGGCTAGGACTTCCAATACTATGTTGAATAAAAGTGGTGAGAGTGGACATCCTTGTCTCCTGATCTTAGAAGAAAAGCTCTCAGTATTCCACCATTGAGTATGGTTTTAGCTGTGGATTTTTCACATATGGCCTTTATTATGTTGAGATATGCTCCCTCTAAACCCACTTTATTGAGACTTTTTTAATGAATGACATGTTGAATTTTGTCAAAATCTTTTTTTCTGCATCTACCAAGTTGATCATATGGTTTTTATATAGCATAATAATTTTTGATCATAAGTGTTTAGGCATGATTTTGTGTGTGTGTGTGTGTGTGTGCCTGTGTGTGTGCATATGCACATAAAAATTCTTTGGAGGAGCATAAGTATAACTCCATGACCACTGCAGGCAATTAAAAATGCTTACCTTCTGAACTGTGGTTGAATAATCACTTTTTTTTAGAAAGATGTAATACTGTTATTGATTTTGACCTTCTGTTGAACTTGCGTATGTAAATGTAAACTCAATATTTTCAAAGTGATAATATTTTTGGTTTCTGTATTATACCTGAATCCCTTTCTGAGAAGTTTTGCCATTTGAAGAAATGAAAAATGTATTCAAGAGTACAGGTTTTGCCATATTTCTTACAGGTGTTGCCTCTTTTCTATGAAGAAATCTAGTCAAATTAAAATGAAGACTTCTTCCAGTTGCCTTTTTATTAATGTTTATTTATTTTTGAGATAGAGCATGAACAGGGAGGGGTAGAGGAGAGAGAGAGAGAGAGAGAGAGAATCCCAAGTAGGCTTCCTGCTGTCAGCACAGAGCCGGATGCGGAGGCTCAAACTCCAGACCTGTGAGATCATGACCTCAGCTAAAATCAAGAGTCAGACATTTAATCGACTGAGTCACCCAGGCACCTCTACTTTTTATTTCAGTCAAGTGGATCTATAATGGGGTGATTTAGCATGATTCACAAACAGTGGTAAAAAGATAGATATGTATTTTGTAACAAGAAAATATGGAACTGTTAACAGTTGTTAATGTTGCTGGTAAGTGGAATCATGAATAAATATGCTAGGAAGTCCAGCATCTAAGATTCTGGAGCTTAGCATAATTATTTAAATTTCTTCTGCCGGACTTATGTATTTCTAAGGCGTGTAAGAACCATCACAATATTTTAGTTTTTCCTGTGTTAGCATGTTTGGGCTGTAAGCTTAGTTATTTCAAGCTGTCTGTTTTACAGCTACCACTATCAAGCCATATTTATCATAATTATAATTTGGTACTTAGTATTCATACTGTGAAGCTTGGTAATACTCTGTATTTGGTAAAGAAATAAAAAAGAATAAAAATAAAGAACAATAACCGGTTTACCCTACAGTTTAAGTACAAGCACCAGGCAATAATGGCTATAATTATAGTTAAATTGTATGCAATATATTATGGGTTGTATTGTGTCTCCCCAAAAAGATATATTGATGCCTTAATCTCCAATATCTCAGAATACATGACCATATTTGGAAACAGGGTCTTTATGGTTATAATCATGTTAAAATGAGTTTGTTAGGGTTGGCCCTAATCCAATGAGACTGGAGTCATAAGAAGGAGAAAATTTGGACATAGAGATATAAACATGAGCACACAGTGGTAGAATACCATGGGAACACAGAAAGTGGAGATCAGGCTGATGCAAGGAGTGCTATAGATTGCCAGAAACCACCAGAAACTAGGAAAGAACCATGGAATAGATTCTTCTTCATGGCCTTCAGGGAGAACCAATCCCTCCAATGCCTTGATCTTGGACTTCTAGCTTCCAGAACTGTGAGATAATAAATTTTTGTTGTTTAACCATCCTGTCGGTGGTACTTTGCTACTTCAGCCCTAGCAAAATAATATATTCATTTCAAACTCTTTGTATTGTAACAAATTTGGGAAAAGTTTAAAAATACAATGATTTTTAAAGTCCCCCTGTTTTGTAGAGGTGTTAAAGACAGAGAGCAGTCTCTACTCTAGATAATTTGAGCTAGGAAAAGCTTACTGTTAAGTATAATATATGTAGATAGTACACAGAATGATTCCCAGTCATACCGTAGAATATAGGGCCGGGCTGTCAATGATGATGCTGCCTTGCAATGATGTGGGAGCTCAGAATTAGGCAGCTGCCATAAAGTTGCAGGGTTTAGACACACCCCCTCTGCCAAGATCTGTAACAGTCAAAATAAGATCATCAGCAAACTGCCTGTCTCCCCTTATGTCTTAGTTCATAGCATCTGCTTGTGCAATCTAAATCACACATGGAACTCTAGCGAAAAGAGACTCTAGAAATACACTTTTAAAACAAAAACAGTAATAACAAACCTTTATGGTACATTACCAACATTGGTCTGTGCATGCTTATTTCCTATTTTTATTATTTTGCTTAATATTTAAACCCCTCAATTTATATTATAACTATATTGGAATTAAAACTAAAGACTTTTAAAAAATTAAGCCACCCGGTCTCCACCACTTTATCCCCTTTTTGTGTTCTTACAAAATGTGCATTTCTGTTCTATTTTCCTACATTATTAATATATATATATGTTATTTCTTATTAAGAACTTTATTTAAGGGGCACCTGGGTGGCTCTGTCAGTTAAGCGTCTGACTTCGGCTCAGGTCATGATCTCACGGTTCATGGGTTCGAGCCCCGCATCGGGTTCTGTGCTGGCAGCTCAGAGCCTGGAGCCTGTTTTGTATTCTGTGTCTCCCTCTCTCTCACTATCCCTCCACTGCTCATGTTCTGTCTCTCTCCGTCTCAAAAATAAATAAAAACTATAAAAAAAAGAACTTTATTTTAAAGATGTCTTCGTTTTCATGTGCCCATGTAACTGAATCAGTTATTTCTAACTGCTGCAAGTTACTTTCTGGTGTGTAATTTTACATACCTAACTTCTCCCCCACTGATCTACACTGATTGCCTTCAACATCACCATGACCAAGTTCATCAAGGTCCTGTGTGAGAATTCTTTGAAGTATGCAGCTAGGAGGGGAATTTCAAGCTCACTGAAGATGCATATACTGCATTTGATATAGTACTCTGAGATTGTTTTCCAAATGTTCACCAGTCTTCACTTCAGAGAGCAGTGCATGAAGGTTCCGTTTTCTCCAACTTCCTGCCACACTTGGCAAAATTCAGTTTTCTAATTGTTGCAAAACAGATGAAAAGTGATATTTCATTGACATTTTAAATTTCGTATCTCTACTAATGACAGGAGTACTTTTTAGCTCTCTAGTCTCTGTAAATTGGAAAAGTATTGGAAAGATTTTGAGTGTGCCCATCAACAGGAGCCACTAGACTCTCTCACCATGGCCACCTTCTTTCCTTATTAAAATTCTAACCACAACAATAGCATCATCAGCACATGCTCCTCCATAGCATGAAGAAATTGCCCTTCATGAATATGACTATTTTACTAGCCTTTCTCAGAAAGGGGAGACCCCAAGTCTCATTAGCCCTGCCCCCATTTTGGGTAATGTGCAGTACATTTATGAGGTCTGAATGTGATTTCTTGTGGAACGGTCACCTGTGAATTAATATATTAATATATATGTTATTTGCCATCAGCACATCCATAAATATCAAATGGGATGTTTGGGTGACTTTAGTAAGAACTTTCTTCCAAGAGTGGGAGAATGTGGAGCACACAGCATCACAAGTCTATAGCAAACCCCACTGTGCAGACAGCGGAAACTCCCTTTACTGGCCATTGAATAAATTTGTTAACACTGTCTCGTAGCACCTGGTTCTGCTATTGAGAAAAACCAAAACCCGCCTGCCTATTGTCCTTTATGATCCCTTTCTTAACTTTCTGTGACAGTCTTTCCTGTTAATAGTCCTCTGTGGCCTGAAGGAGGCCAAGGAGGGACTCGCTCACTGCAGCAACACAGACTTTAGGACCCACATCTTAACTTTGCAGGTTCAGAGGAACGTGGGCTGCTTTAAGGGTTAAATAGCCTAGGCTGTTGATGGCCAGTCTTGCAGTTTCATTGGCAAAAGAATTCCTTCAGTGTTGCAGTGCACTTTCGGTCAGTTTCACAAGCAAAGTCGGATCAATCAGAATCTTGTGTTGTATCATTTTTAGTCTATTTATTTATTTTGAAGGCCCCTTATTTTGTGTCCTCTGTGAGTCACTCATTTCAAGTAATGTTTTAGGAGGATGGTGCCAGGTTTGTCAGCATGGCTGTCGCCCTCGTGTGAAAGATTATATCCCCAGCTAATGCTGCAGTTTTGTAGTTAGATTTTGTTGTTGCTGTTGTTTTCTTAACATAAATTTTTATATTATAAAATTTTAAACATAATGAAAAAAACCCAGAAGTAAAAGTAAAAAAAAAAAACCCTCCCATATATTCATATTGTAGATTTAATAAGAATCAAAGTATCACTTCATCTCTGATTTTTTTTTTTTGCTAAAGCATTTTAAAGAAAATCCAAAACTTTGTTATTTCACTTCTACGTACTTTAGTATCTAAAACAACAAAAAAGAAGGTATTTTCATTTTTTTAAAAAAATTAATGTTTATTTTTAAGAGTGAGAGAGAGAGACAAACACAAGTAGGAGAGTGGCAGAGAGAGAGGGAGACACAGGCTCTGAAGCAGGCTCCAGGCTGACAGCAGCAATCCTGACGTGGGGCTCAAACTCACAAACCATGAGATCATAACCTGACCCAAAGTTGGACGCTTAACTGACTGAGCCACCTAGGTGCCCCAAAGATACTTTCTTATATAACCATTCTTCTGATCTCAACTCTAACAAGACAAATAATAGTTTTTTGATCTGTCTAATAAGACAGTTCAAAATCGGATGCATAATCTACAATCATATTTCCAAGATTGTCTCAGAGATTTTTTTTTTCTAAATGTTTTATTTATTTCTGAGAGAGAGAGAGAGAGTGTGTGAGCAGGGGAGGGTCAGAAAGAGAGGGAGACAAAAAATCTGAAGCAGGCTCCAGGCTCTGAGCTAGCTGTCAGCACAGAGCCTGATGTGGGGCTCGAACCCACAAACCGTGAGATCATACCTGAGCCGAAGTCGGATGCTTAACCCACTGAGCCACCCAGGTGCCCCTCAAAGATTTTAAAACTGTTTTCTTTCTTTTCTTTTTTTTTTGTCAAATGTGGGACTGTATATGTTATTTCTGTGTGCTTTGTCTCAATATAGGATAGCTCCTCCTTTCTCTTTCTCTTTCTCTTTCTTTTTCTGTCTCTGTCTCTGTTTCTTTACATGTAATGCTGTCAGTTTGTTTGCAGAAATAGTCTGTTGACCTGATTAATGCTCTATGTTCTGGTTATGGCTGCTTGCTTTCTTGTGACCTCATTTAAAGTGTTCCTTTGTCTCTACCTTTTCTGTAAATGAACAGTAACTCAACCTTGATTAGATTCAGATTTTTTTGGCCAGAGTATTCATAGGTGATTCTGTGTAACTCTATTAATATCTTAGTTCACAGGTGACTATTCCACAAGTGCCAGCTTGTTCCATTTGTAATGGTAATTAATCTGCAGATGCGAGTAGTGTCAGTCTGATCTCTTCACAGTATGTGTCCAAGAAACATTTATCAAATAGTTATCTTTTTAATTTAAATCCAAGTTAGTTAAGAGGCATCTGGCTGGCTCAGTCAGTTAAGCGTCCAACTTCAGCTCAGGTCATGCATGATCTTGTACTTTGTGAGTTCAAGCCCCACATCAGGCTCTGTGCTGACAGCTCAGAGCTTGAAGCCTGCTTTGAATTCTGTGTCTCCACCTCTCCCTGTCCCTCCCATGCTTGTGCTCTGTTAAAAAATTAAAAAAAAAAATTCCAAGTTAGCTAATATATATTATAATAATGATTTCAGGAGTAGAGTTTAGTGATTTATTCCTTACATATCACACCCAGTGTTCATCCCTACAAGTGCCCTCCTTATCATTGATGACCATTGCCTGATGCAGATATTATATTTGGAGATGCAAAAATTGTGATTTTCTTATTTTGTCATTTCTTCCACATTTGTTAATTGGAATTTTATAATGAAGAACTTTCTCTCAAGAACTACTTAAAATACAGTTCATAGAGAAAAGGCAAGGAAAATGCATAAGTCTTTATTTCTTGACATTTTCCACAGTAAGGAGTCCTAAGTAACTTCCAATGACATTCAGTGAGTTGTTACTATTGCTTTGGTATTTCAGGGCTGCCTGTTTTCCTCCTCTATTGTGGTTGTCCTCATCCATGTTGTTCTCCTCCTTTACTGCTTCTTTTCTCAATATCTCTTTCTCACTCTCTCTCTCTGTCTCTGTCTC
This sequence comes from Hyaena hyaena, assembly GCF_003009895.1. NCBI lineage: Eukaryota > Metazoa > Chordata > Mammalia > Carnivora > Hyaenidae > Hyaena > Hyaena hyaena. The sequence continues at coordinate 200,896 of NW_024082058.1, read as the reverse complement.
TCAAGTGTAGTTGTGAAACCATGGCAGTTTTATTTATTTAAGTATTTACATCAGTGACCTTTCTTTTTTTTTTTATTTTTTTCTTTTTTTATTTTTATTTATATAGAGGAGAGAGAGAGAGAGAGACAGCGCGAGCAGGGGAGGGTCAGAGAGAGAGGGAGTCACAGACTGAAACAGGCTCCAGGCTCTGAGCTGGCAGTCAGCACAGAGCCCGACGCGGGGCTCGAACCCACGAACCGCGAGATCATGACCTAAGCGAAAGTCGGACGCTCAACCGACTAAGCCACCCAGGCGCCCCCATCAGTGACCTTTCTTATGGTGAATGCTCAAACTGTCCAATCTTTGACCAGCGAAAGACATGGTGCTCTTGTGACAGCCCATTAAGTCCTTGGAAGATTACTTGCCATTGTGTGGCTACATCTTTTAACTGCTTCAGTTTGTGGTATGGAAATAGATTTGCCAGCTCTGTAAGTTTCCAAATTCTAGGTCTCCTCTTCAAATTCTCTTTCAGGTTTCAGGCAAAGGGAAAAGGGAAAAGTGCACCTCCATTAGAAGAGCTGGGTTCTCTTGTGTCTCTTCTCAAGGTTTGCTAGGTGGGTCTCTCTTATCAGGCTTTGCTGAAAGAAACAGGTAACAAACACTACACACTAGTATTCTGAGATTTTCTAGCATTTTATCTCACATATACTATATACTGTACTATATACTGTAGCTTTAGTTGGCATTGTCTATCTTCTCAGGTATAGCAGATCATAATTTGACCAAATGGTCACCATCACATAATAGCTGTTGTAGACTTTATCACATATAATATCCTGTTACTGACCACCTGACTGCCTCTCTGCTACATTAAACCAGGGCCATGTTTTAGGTTTTGTTATTGCAAAGAACTACATTCTCTACTCTAAGCCATATTTCTCAGCTACATAAAACTGAATGCACTCTACTAAGTTTAAGGTGAGTGGGATTTATTAAGGATATGCATATCTTAGAATCATAAGAAGGATTGAAGAAATGTGCTTTATGTAAGAAAGACTTCAAGTCACACTGGAGAACTGGGCACTGAAGGACCTGCTGCATTGGTGCCATCAGGGAACTCAGAATCAAGAACCTTCCAGCAAAGCAGGCTACTTGCTCCACAGGCCACTTGCTCCACAGCTGGTCCAAACCCTGCCTCCCCTGAATTTGGAATGAGAGTCTGTGGGAGGACAGCCAACTGGGGCAACACAGGTCACATCCAGAAGCCCATTTCAATGGAATCAAGAAATTTAGTTTTTAGTTATCTATCCTCTTCATGTTAGTATGGAGGTACTCCATCCTCCATCCACTCTCTCCAGCACACCCTTACCTTACTTGAATTTGAAAAGAATATCTGAAAAAATGATAATTTTTATTAAAATACTTGCAAATGTATACATATTGATGCACATTGTAAGGATATCATTGCATAACTCCCTCCCATGGGCCTTCCTTTACATAAAATATAAGTACAATAGATATGAGGCTGTTAAATTTAATCTCATTATTTCAGTGCACGTAATCAATGAGGAAAAGTATAGGAAGTAGGATTGCAGCTTGTATAATAAAAAAAGATGAGGAATATTTAAATTATGGAAGTATGTAATTTCAAAATGTGCATGTTAGAATCTTTGATAAATGACAATCTGCTCAATCATTAGACAATTATATCTAGTTATGCTAAAGTATATAAGGATTCTGGTGAAGATTAGAGAAAATCAAAGGATCTTGGCTAAGTTCTGTCACTTTCTAGTTATTGATTTAATGGAAATGACTTAAGTGCTTTGAGATAATTTCTCAATCTCTCTTCCGAAAAATGATCTGAGCATAAAGGAGATAATACTTGTCAGTTGTTTTTAGCACCTCAGTTGATTTGCACTACGTAAGAACCAGTAGTAACAAAATGTAAGTTTCTTTGAGTTAAAATATGAGAAAGAGGGGTGCCTGGGTGCTCAGTCGGTTAAGCGTCTGACTTCAGCTCAGGTCATGATCTCTCGGCTCGTGGGTTCGAGCCCGCATCAGGCTCTGTGCTGACAGCTAGCTCAGAGCTTGGAGCCTGTTTCAGATTCTGTATCTCCCTCTCTCTCTGACCCTCCCCTGCTTACACTGTCTGTCTGTCTGTCTGTTTCTCTCTCTCTCAGAAATAAATAAAACATTAAAAATTAAAAAAAATAAAATAAAATATGAGAAAAAAGCTGGTTAAAGCACTAACTCATTTTCCATAACAGGTAAGATTTGAGCCAAGGATTCTACCTTATTGCTTGCCAGAGGAGTAACTTTTGTCTGGCATTGGAATGTGAATTTAAGTTCACAAAGTGGAAGATATAGGGCAGTTGTAGGAAAGTTACAGGAAACAATAATGCCTATACATTGTAATGAATAATCTTACAAAAACCTATGAATGATAACAATTACTAGGTTACTTTAATTACCCAGAGAAATTCACTGTTAAACCTGATGTGGATGTTTTGGCCAATCAAGTTAAGGGCATAATTTCACATTAGACATGCTTTCCCCTCTGTGAAGTCTCACATTGTGCCTGACAGTACTCTTCCTCCCTTTCTTGCTTTGTTTTTTTCTTTTGAGAGAGAGGAGAGCGAGAGAGCATGCACTTATGAGAGCATGTGTGTGAGCAGGAGAGGGGCAGAGGGAGAGGGAGAGAGAATCTTAAGCAGGTTCCACATTCAGCATGGAGCCTGAAGTGGGACTGGATCTCAGGATTGTGAGATCATGACCTGAGCCAAAATCAAGAGTAAGATGTTTAACTGACTGAGCCACCCGGGTGTCTCTCTTTTTAAAAATTTTAATTCTAGTATAGTTAATATACAATGTTATGTTATTATCAGGTATATAATATAGTGATTCAACAATTCTATACATTGCCTGGTGCTCATTGATAAGTGTACTCTTAATCCCCTTCACCTGCTTCACACACCCCCAACTCACTTCCCTCTGGTAACCATCAGTGTGTTTTCTATATTTACAAATCTGTTTTTTGGTTTGTCTCCTTTTTTCTTTGTTCCTTTGTTTTGTTTCTTAAATTCCACATATGAGTGAAATCATATGGTATTTTTTTCTGTTTGACTTATTTCTCTGTTTGACTTATTTCTATACTCTCTAGATCTATCCATATTGCTGCAAATGGCAAGATTTTATTCTTTTTCATGGTGAGTAATAGTCCACCGTGTGTGTGTGTGTGTGTGTGTGTGTGTGTGTGTATTCATCTATTGGTGAACACTTGGGCTGCTTCCATAATTTGGCTATTATAAATAATGCTGAAAGAAACAGAGATGCATATGCCTATATATTTTTGACTTAGTGTTTTTTTTTCAAATCTATTTATTGTTGGGAGGCAGAGAGAGACAGAGTATGAGCAGGGGTGGGGCAGAGAGAGGGAGACACAGAATCTGAAACAGGCTCCAGACTCTGTGCTGTCAGCAGAGAGCCTGATGCTGGGTTCAAACCCATGAACTGCAAGATCATGACCTGAACTGAGTCAGACACTTAACCGACTGAACCACCCAGGTGCCCTGAATTAGTGTTTTAATATTCTTTAATACCCAGTAGTGGAATTACTGGATCATATGGTAGTTCTATTTTTAATTTTTTGAGGAACCTCTTGGCTGCACCAGTTTGCATTTCCACTAACAGTACACAGGTGTTTTTTTTTTTCTGCACATCTTCACTGACAGAAAATGTTGTTTCTTGTGTTTTTGATTCTAGTCACTCTAACAGGTGTGTGTTGATATCTCATGGTGGTTTTGATTCGTATTTCCTTGATGATGATTGATGTTGAGCATCTTTTCATGTGTCCATTGGCCATCTGGATGTCTTCTTTGGAAAAATGTCTGTTCATGTCTTCTACTCATTTTTAAATTTGATTATTTGTTTTTTGGGTGTTGAATTGTATCAGTTCTTTATGTATTTTGGATACTAAACCTTTATTGAACATGTCATGTACAGATATCTTCTGCATTTTTTAGGGTTTTTTTCCTGTTTCCTTTGCTATACAGAAGTTTTTTATTTTGATATAGTCCTAATAGTTTATTTTTGCTTTTGTTTCCCGTGCCTCAGGAGACAATTCTAGAAAAATATTGCTGTGGCTGCTGTCAGAGAAATTACTGCCTGTGTTTTCTTCTAGGATTTTTATGGTTTCAGGTCTGACATTTAGGTCCTTAATCCGTTTTGAGTTTATTTTTGTTTATAGTGTAAGAAAGTGGTCCAGTTTCATCCATTTATATGGGGTTCTCCAGTTTTCCCAACACCATTTGTTGAAGAGACTGTCAGTACAAGTTCTTGATTGAAGTAGTGAAGGGTGGTATGTACTGAATATGCTTTAAAAATGATATTGAAAACTGTGTTTCTTCAGTTGTGAAGCTGAATTTTTAAATTAGATTTACTCGCCGTGCCCTACTCACTGAAGCCTCATACTGTGTCTGGCACCAAATTGTCACATAGCAAATGTTTGTTGATTTAATTAGGGAAGCTGTGTGATGTAGAGACATATCATGAGTGGATTTAAGGAGGAGTAAATCAGTACTATGTTCATATTTTAACTCCTTTAGTTAATAAGTGTGTGACTTTGGGTAAATAATCTTTTGTCTCCAAACCTTGGTTTCCTCTTTTATAAAAGTAATAGACTAATATTACATATTTCATAGGGTATACTGAGAATTAAATGATATGATGCATATAAATCACTTGGCACAGTGTTTTATTCAAAGTGAAGGTTTTCTGAAGTTAACTATTTTACTTATTATTTACAAAGAATGATGGTAATACAGAGGACATAGCTGTTGCCTGAACTGAACGGAGGATTCATGGAAGGCATTAGACTTTGCAAATTAGTGGCAGAATGGTGGGCTTCCATGTTAGAACTTGGGAGCCTTGTTAGACAATAGTTTGATTTTGCTATATATCAGGGAATGTGTTGGGGTGAAATCTGGAAATGTAGATGCAGGAAAGATAATACAGTACATTATATAAGACAAAGGGTTTTAAACCATATGAAGGGGCATGATGAAATATGCATTTTAAAGAAGGGGATATGACAGTGGAGTAATATGATATTGAAGAAACCAAAATTCCTTGGTTAGTTGGTGGTTGTTAGAAAGATTCAGGCTAGAGATTAACTGATGTGTTCTAGAAGATATAGGGTGTAAAGAATAAATTCTATTAGGTGATATAATTAATTGAACTTTGGGAGGAAAGAGTTAAAATATCTAGCAGGTGTCCTATAGTTCATTTATTCCCTTTATCAGGAGGATTCCTTTGGAGAAGGAAGTCATATGACTTGGTCTACTCTCCTTGCTAACTGCCTCTCCAAGTAAATAGATGAATGAAGAAGATCTCTTCTCTAATGAAGGCCTTTACCAGATGATGTTGGCCAAAAGATGATTTACAGTAAATAAGTATAGTATCTATAAGGCATGGCCCCAATATAAGCTTTTCTCTGGGTACCTTCTTTGAATTCTTCATTGATTATTTGGGGCTAGAGAGTAAATATCTTATGTGATAAAGAAGGACCTAGGGAGGCACAAAGGATGCCACAGACCACTTTTTGTTTCATCGGTGCCTCTATTCTTGAAATTTGTGGTTAAATCTAATATTTGGAACTCTCTTTCTGATTTGATTATCTGATCCTGTATCTTACCTCAGATTTTGTGACCTAATGGATGTAAGCATGAGAGAGAAAGAAATATAGAGGATGACTCCAGAGTTGGTGAGGGCCTTACATGAAATTAGGTCTCCTGGAGCAGTAAAGCCATGCCCCTGTCATTAAGGAGAATATAATGAAGTTGGAGAATATAATGAAGTTGGCTTTAGACCTTTTGAATTTGAGTTATTTGTGTAATTTTCATGTAGAGATGTCTCATACACAGGTATTGGAGATCAGATGGTTAGTAAGATTGGAGAGGCAGAAAATATGCTGAGGCTGCTGAAGGTAGGTAGAGGTGAGCCTGGAAATGATATTGAGAAAGGCAAGGTGGACATTGGAAATATCAGAAGAGAGAAGTGGTCGTGGGATCTATGGGAAAAACAAATTTTAAGCACTAAGAAGTGAGTTTTAAGCACAACAGTGTAAATGCTACAGAGGGTTGACCGTAGATTAAGACTGCAAACATCAATTAGATTTACCAATTAGGAACTCATTAGTGATTTTAGAGATAATTAAAGAAAATTACAAATTTGTAGTGGTAACAAACTGCGTGACTGGGAGATAGCCTCTGGTGTGGATGTGGAAGTAGAGAGGGTAGGTACTGGGATTCATTCAGGCTCGTGGTTGGTTAGTGTGGGTGTGATAAAAAACAGAGAAGGGCTAGTTAAGGCTGCCGATAAAAGACAGTTGATGCAAACAGTTGCTTCTTCCAGGATGAGCAAAAATTCAATAAAACTATGATAGTCTAAATAACTTGTAGTAGTATCACCTGGGATGTTGGTTAAAATTAAATATTTGTTCCCTACTGAACTAGAATCTCTGGAGAATGGTGCTATAGAATATTCTTTAAGCACTTTCCAGATTAATTTTTAAGAGCCTGTTTAATTATAAACGAGTAGGTTCTGAGAAAAATTATGGTCTTACTGAAATATTAAGTGAAAAAACAGGACAGAGATCTGTATGCATAGAATGTTGTTAATTATATTAAAAAAGCTGCAAGTCAATGTTCATACATCAAAAAGGCTGGAAGGAAATGCTCTCAGTTATTTCTAGTGTGTAGGACTTTAACTTTTATTTATTTTTGCAAATATTTTAATTACAGTGTATATTTCTTTCAGAATTAAAGATAAATTAAACTTGTTAAAATGAGTAGCTAATAAATGATGCAGTTCTGTATACTGGATTATAGATACAGAGAGATAAGATACTGTCTTAAAGAGACTGTTTTAATAAAATGGACAGAAGAAAGAACATAAGGCATTTTATACATGAATTAGGTACAAAGGGAAAGATATCTGAAAACAAATTGCATGTGCTTCGTAATTTTGCCTAGACTGGCCTATTTTCTAATACTCTAAAGACTGTAAGTATTCAAACTCTCAGCTTTTACCCATTTTTATTTTTTGGTCACGACTAAAAGTGTCCAAGTGTCATGGAACAAATAAAATAATACAGATCACTCTGTAGAATCAGTACAGCGATTTAGATGGAACATTCATCTGAAAAAAAAAAAAAAGCTAAGGTTATGAATCCAGCTGTGTTAGGAAAATCCCAAAGGCCATCTTAGAGAAATGGCTGAAATCTGCCATAGATTTCTAGTCACCTAGGAATATATCTGTCAAAAACTATTCTGACAAAAATTGGACACAGGAGACCAGAATATTCTTTGGAAGCTTAAACTACAGATCTCTCTCTCTCTCTCTCTCTCTCTCTCTCATATTAAGTATTTGACAAAGCTGATGTTGTCACAGCATTGTCAGAGCAAAGTGTGTCAAATTCCTAGATGTTTATCAAGTAATCATTATAGGCTAGACTCTTTGATAAGGGACATCAAAATGTCTATATCATAAATATCTTTAACTTCAGTGAGCTTATGATATAGATGGGGAGTCAAAATAAATGAGGTCTTTATGCTGCAAGTAAAGGTAGATATTAAAGATGCAGAGCCAAAGGAAGACATGAAAGGAGTAGATTATAGCCAGAAAAGCCTTTGGGAGGTGATTGCAAAAGTGTAGGCTTAAGATGGCCCTTGAACTAAGCTGATGACAATGTAAAGGGGAAGCGTATGAGAAATATGGTGAAGAAATAATCATTAGGGTTTCTCGACTGCTTATGGCATACAAGGGAGGTGGGGAGGTAGACTTCAAAGTGACTCTAATGCTTCCATCCTTACTACACAGAAAAACTCACAAGCATATTATAGAAGGTGAGAGAAAGGACTGATTTAGGGGTAGGAGGGAAATATCAAGTTGGTCATTATTGTCATAGAAATATCTATGAGAATTTGTACTTCTGTTCTCTTTTTTAATGTTTTTAAATTTATTTCCAAGAGAGAGAGATAGCCTGAGCAGGGGAGGGTCAGAGAAAGAGGGAGACACAGAATCTGAAACAGGCTCCAGGCTCTGAGCTAGCTGAGAGGACAGAGCCTGGCGTGGGGCTCCAACCCACGTGACCTGAGCCAAAGTCGGACACTTAACCGACTGAGCCACCCAGGCACCCCATTCTGTTCTCTTTAAAATGTGCCTTCATGCAGAGGATTGCTAATAAATACTCTAGATAGATAGATTACTAGGGGTGACACAAAGTTTGGAGATGGGGCAACTTTTGACTTTTTCCAGTCACTAACTCAAGACAACAAAGAGACCATATGCCATATATACATAGTTGCTCTACTTTCAAAACTAGTAGTTTAAAATCTCATGGCCCATACCAAATATCCCTTCCTGCTAGCTTGTGTGATCGCTCTCTGTTATAGCCACTTTCTCTCAACTCATCAGCCTACTTTTGTTCACTGCCCTCATTATCTAATTTAGGTTACAGGTTTATAATTGCAGTCACTCTCCTGGAAATAACCTAAATTCCCTTGTTCTTCTTTTTATTTTTCGCACCCAGTCCCTTTTGTGGATCTGAGTAAACCCAACAAGCAACTTTCCCCTGTTATAAGCAAAAGACCTAGGTGATGCTGGAGAAAGCCACATAACAGAACAGATCTCTTCTACTAAAAATCCATGAACACTAGCCTTAAATAGACCTTCAGCAACACTTGGCAATTCCCCTTTGCTTCTCTGGTAAACTCTTCTAATTTTCACAATATATTCTTATCGCAATTTTGTTTTCAAACCTCCAGTTACCTCATCTATTCCTGACCATCACTTGAGCAAATATCTTTGCCTCTTTCTTTACAGGGAAAATGGAAGCCATTACATTAATTCATCTCCATGCTGCCAATGGGATAAACCTATCTACAACTGAATCCACCTTCTCTTACTGTAAGAGAGGAACTGTCCTTTCTGTCCGAGGATGATTTTTCAGCTCTATGCTCTGGGTCCTATCACTTCCATCATATTAGGAATCTTACGTTAATAATTATTTCTGTTATTTCTTGGCATTTAACCTCTCTTCTCTCAACTGCATCTTTCCCATTAGCTTTCAAACTTGCTGGGGTTCTTCCATTGAAACAATAATGAAATATTCCCAAAGTCCCTTGTCCTTACCCAACTATTCCCTTATGTAGTTGAATTTTTTAAAGTTATTCCTTATCTTTATCCAATTAGCACCTTCATCAAGTGACCTTTTTGAGAGAATGGTCTGTATTTTGATGTGAACAGTTCCATGTTTTTCACTTTACAGTTATATCTCAACACACTTCAATCTGGCTTTTTGTCCTCAGCACGTCTTTAAAACAGCCCCTTCAGGGGGGCCCAGTGTTTTTCATCCATGCCATTAAATCCAGTAGCTGTCTTTCCTTCCTCATTCCCACCTCTTATCAACATTTGCCATTGTTGACTATTCTGTCTCGAAACACTTTCTCTTGGCTTCTGTGCATGTGGATGTTCAGCTCATGCCTATCTGAGGGAAACAAATCAAACATGCGATCCTCTACTCAAGCCTTGTAAAAAAGCATGAACAAGTGCCAGACCAGAAGAAAAAATTTTTTCTGTTCATCCATTCATAAGGGACATTTTTAGGATTCTTAATTTTAGGACCCAATAGTAAGCTTATCTCATTGTCTCTTCTTTTTGTTTCCTATGTAGGATCTTCATTCTCTACCTCGTATTTAAATATTAGAGTTACTTAGGTTTTATTCTGTCTCTTTTCTTACCATTCTCTTGTCACTCAGAGATCTCATCCACCATGATGCAATGATTAGTTATATGCTGAAAGCTCCCAAATTTATAATCAGAGCAGATTTCTTTGAGTGCTATACCTATGGTAACTCAGCTCCTATTAAGAATATCTGGGACACCTGGTTGGCTCAGATGGTTAAGCATGCAACTTCGGCTTAGGTCATGAACTCGTGGTTCGTGAGTTCAGCCCCATGTAGTGCTCTGTGCTGACAGCTCAGAGCCTGGAACCTGCTTCAGATTCTGTGTCTCCCTTTCTCTCTGCCCCTCCCCTGCTTGCACTCTGTCTCTCTCAAAAACAAATAAATATTTAAAAAATTAAAAGGATTTCTTTAAAAAATTAAAAGAATATGTGAGTGACATGTCTGATTGATTATATTCAAGTTAAAAAATTATGAGCAAAATTCATAATCTCCCTCCTTTCTTACTGCTACCAATACTTATTTCGGTTTCAGTGTTGTTTCTTTCAGTAATGGACATTTTGTGCATTCTGATACTTAAGCCAGAAACCTGGTAATCTTCTCTTCTTTTTTTCTTTTAGAGTTGAAAGGAATTTGTAGCTGTTTGCTAGTTTAGAAGTATTTAATCTGAGGCACAGGGACCTCTTGCAGGTCTGTGAATTTTCTGATAATTAATTCACAATTATTTGTAGATAATCATCTGAGCATTTTTTAGGATAAATAAAGATCTTGACTATTCATGATCCTCAAAGCAGTCTGTAATCCAAAAAAATTTGATAATATTAATCAAGATTTTGATTAAATTTCTTACTTTTGAATGGGGAAACTGAAAGAGAGGTTAAGTGACTTTGCCAGGGTCATAATTCTGGCTAGAGCCAAAGTAGGAACCTAGGCTCCTGACTTCTGGGCCACTACTCTTTATCCATTAAGGCTTTTAGTGGTAGATATCAAATTGTTTTCAGTAGAGGCCATCACCTCTTATCCCAAATAAAATTGCACTGATAGTAATTTAAGCCTGAAGATATTTGTTGTTTGCCGTGAATAAGCATTGGAAAATTCCTGATTTATAAATTATTTCAGCTTCTAATAGTTTATGCTTATATGCAAAATAAAATATTTTCATCAAACTTCATACTTTGAAACTTTTAGAATGAGCCTCTTTTTAACTTGTTTGTGCAAATTAATTTCCATTGTTTCATGTGCTTTTCTCTGTCTCTGACTTATGATTCCACTATCACCTAGCCCAATTCCCAAGACCCGGTCTGCTGTTGAATGAAATGATTAAGCTCCGCTATGATCACAGGATGTCAAAAGCCACAAGGGAAACTTTGTACAAGATGTTTCTTGTATTAACCTAATAGTTTTACTTTCTATATTAAGGTCTTTTAACCATACTCTTGTATGTGATATTCCAAGGCAGGATTGCAGTTTTATTTATTTTTCTGTCTACTACACAGAAATATGTCCTTTCTTTCTACAAAGAAATGTATCCTTTCTGCCTTAATTTACGAAACCACACTTAACTCATTACCTTGTTTTGTGATATGACCTTACTTGTGTATTAAGCTCTGTTTTATGCTTTGGAGAGTCTCTGACTCTCTGTTTTGGTCCATTTGCTTACTTTTGTTTATTCCAGTGTACTTTTCTCTATTTTTCCTTATGTTGATTTCTATTTGTAGGTTTTCTTTTTCTATTTTTAAGGGTATTTTGTGTCTCTTTGCATTTTTTTATCTGGTTATTTGGTAGTTTCTAGTGTAGGAAAACATTCACGATTTTGTAAATTGATCTTCTACTGGATCAAATTCTTTTGCTGTTTTCATAGTTTGTCAAATCCTATCATTTCTCTCGTAGACTATCATATTATCTAAAAGATAGGTTTACTCCTTGTTTTCCAGTCTTTCCACTTTTTTTTCCTTTTTCTTTTTTTTCTTTTCTTTCTTTTCTCTCTCTCTCTCTCTCTTTTTTTTTTTTTTTTTGTTAATAGTACTTGCTAGGATTTATAGTACTATCTAGAACATATATAATCTTGCAGTTACTTTGACAACCTTCAATTCTGTAAGTCCCCTGAAATTCAATATGCACCTTTGTATGAATGCCTGTCTTAATTGTAAAAAGAATGTGTCTAAAGTTTTTCCCTTAAATGTAGCGTTTAAGCATTTTTGCTTTAGATATTCATTCATAACTGTCATTAACATTAGGCTGTTCCTTCTATTCCCAGGGAGTAGATGTCTTTTTAAATTATAAATAAGGTTTAAATTCTAGCCAGTTTGTTTTTCTTTACCTCTTGAAATAATTATATGTTTTCTCTTTGTTAGTATAATGATATGATGAATTATATTGGTGTATTCTTTGCATTAAAATATTCTCACCATTCTACCTGATCATTTTGAATTTTATTTTAATGTACCTTTTCATTTGGCTAATATTTTATTTTGGAATTTGCAGTACATTTGTAATTGACTGGGCTTATCATATTCTCTCTGTACTGTCTTTATCTAATTTTGGGATTAAAATTACATTAGCTTTATAAGAGTGACAGCTTTCTTTCTTTCTGCTTTTCCTTGAAGGTATGAATGATATGCTCCTTGATAGTTCAGCAGAATGCACCTAAAAATCGGCAAGGCCAGAGGATTTGGGGGAGGAAGAGACTTTACTTTTAAATTTATCTAATACTTACTGATCTACTCAAGTTTTCTATTTCCTTTCACACTAATTTGACATTTTGTGTCTTTCCAATAATATGTTTTGCTTAGGTTTTCAAATTTAGTATCATATGGGTGCTCATAATACTCCTTTATTATCATTTTAATATTCTTTTGTGTCTATACTTTTCTTCTGTCTTTTATTGATATATTCTCCCTGTGTCCCTCCCCCTTCTTTCTTACTCTCCCTTGTGCCTTTTCCTCTTCTTCCCCCTTTTCTTTCTCCCTCTTCTTTCTCTCTCTGCCAAAAATAATTGCTAGATTCTATTTATTAATCTCTTTAATTCTTTTGTTTTGTTTTTCTGATTTTTTTGTGGGTTTGTTCTCTATTGATTTTCATTTGTGTCTTTGTTATTTTTTTTTCCTTGTTTCTCTGGATTTGCTCTGTTCTTTTTCATAATTTCCAAATTCATTGGTTGGTTCATTTTTTTCCCTAACTTTTTCTTTCCTGAAGAATGTACTTAAAATAAATTTCCATTTAAATGGAACTTTGTAAGTGTTCTATACTTGATGATGTACATTATTCAGTTTATTTTTCTAAAATACTTTTGTAAAGTATGTTATATAGTAGTATTTTACTTGGTTTTCCTTTTTTCAATTCCTTTTTTATTGATTGCTGATTTTTATTGCTTTTGAATCAGATATCTTTTTTTTAATGTTTTTTATTTATTTCTAGGAGAGAGAGAGAGAGAGAGACAGCATGAGCAGGGGAGGGTCAGAGAGAGAGGGAGTCACAGACTGAAACAGGCTCCAGGCTCTGAGCTGGCAGTCAGCACAGAGCCCGATGTGGGGCCTGAACCCACAAACCGCGAGATCATGACCTAAGCGAAAGTTGGACGCTTAACTGACTAAGCCACCCAGGCGCCCCATTTTTTTTTTTTTTTTTTTTTTTTTTTTGAGAGAGAGAGTTGAGCAGGGAGGAGCAAAGGGAGAAGATGAGAAAGAATCTGAAGCAGGCTCCAAGCCCATTGTGGAACCAACATGCGCTTGATCCCATGACCATGAGATCATGACCTGAGCCAAAATCAAGTGTCAGACGCTCAACCAACTGAGCTACCCCGGTGCCCGGAAACAGATATCTTTGATATAGACAAGCAGCAGCTGCTGGTTCCTACCTGGCAAATGGTACGAGGCAGACAATGATTCTTCGAAAGCAGTGTTTAGGAGAGGCAAGAGCAGAGTCCCTCTGAAATCCTCAGGTACTGTGTCTAGCCATACTCTGCCACATGGTATTATAGTTCCACAGCAGCTTTCTCATAGTTTTACACTGGTTCTTCAGATTTATGATTCCCTCTATCTTTTGTTATAAGGGTGATTTTTAGGTAAGAAACTGTACCCTGTGATAGTTTGCCATCCTGTCAGGATCCAGTAGAAGCTACTAGTATTTTCTATTCATTGATTCTTTCAGCACTCAACAACTATTGATTAAGCAATGACAATGTCCAGAATAGTTCCAGATCTTGAGGAGTAAGTCGTGAAAAAGACACAGTAATTCTCTGCCTGTTAGTCCTTACATTTTCATTAATAAAAAAAACTTGTTTCTAGGCCAAAATGAAGTATGTCCTTCTATTTATAAATGAAGAACTAACTGCTTGTCAGACTTCATCTAATGTAAGCATAGGTATGTGATATTCAGTGTCAATACAAGTGGAAGACTGGCTGACCATAGTATCTGCTTCGTTACCTTTTGTCTTTCTGGATGCAGGAAGACTAAAATTAGTAAATCACATTTAATAGTGGAGAAGCTTATGGCTAGTGGGAACTTTTGTCTCTTTAAAAAAAAATTTGTAGGAGCATCTGGGTGGGTTGAGTGTCCAACTTTGGCTCAGGTCATGATCTTATGGTTCTTGAGTTTGAGCCCCACACTGGGCTCGCTGCTGTCAGCAGGGAGCCTGCTTTGGATCTTCTGTTCCCCCCTCTCTCTGCCCCACCCCAGCTTATGCTTTCTCTCTCAAAAATAAATAAAACATTACCAAAAAAGTCTCAAAAAATTTTGTAAAAATTTAGTATTGTTTTGCTAGGACTGCCATAATAAAGTACCACAGACTGGGTGGCTTCAACAACAGAAATTTATTTTCAATTCTGGAGGCTAGAGGTATGAGATTAAAAAAGAAAGGAAGGAAGGAAGGAAGGAAAGAAAGAAAGAAAGAGAAAGAAATAAAGAAAGAAAGAAAGAAAGAGAAAGAAAGAAAAGAAAGAAAGAAAAGAAAGAAAGAAAGAAAGAAAGAAAGAAAGAAAGAAAGAAAGAAAGAAAGAAAGAAAGAAAGAAAGAAAAGACTTAAATCAATCTGTTGGTAGGGCTGGTTTCTTGTAAGGCCTCTCTCCTTGGCTTATAGATGGCTGTATTCTTCCGGTGGCTTTACATGATCTTCCCCTTGGTATGTTTGTGTCCTAATCTTCTCTTCTAATAAGGACACCAGTAATATCAGATTAGAGCCTACCCTAATGGTCTTGTTAAACTTTAATTACCACTGTAAAAATCTTGTATCCAAATATAGTCATATCCTGAGGTATCAGGGGCTAGGACTTCATCATATTAATTTGGGGGGCTACAGTTCATTCCTTAATAATGGGAATTATATAACAATGAAGAGTTTCTTAATATGATAGACATCACTAGTAGATAGTCTTTGTGATTAAATTAGCAGAACTATATATAATTTCAACTTTATAGTTGACTTTTTGTGGTAACCATGCATTTAGCTTTTCAGGGCTAATGTCAGAAGCAGTTGCTAAACTTCTTTTTGGTCAACAAACCTGAATTGTAGAGGAAAAACCTCATATAATAATATCAAACAGGAGGTCTTTAAAATGTTACTCTCTTCTGAATTTTCCATGCTTCTTTACTAATTTTTGCTTATAAGTATAGAGGTAAAATTGACTGGTAGAGAAGAGAGAACGGCTGTTTACATTTTGTGTGTATGTAGGAATCTATCAAATAATGTAAAAAAGCAATGTCATTTAGTACAGAGAGCTCTAAGAAAGCTGGGCTTGGAGCAAGGACAGTTAGATTAGACTCTAGGAGCTGTTACTATATATAGAGTCAGATATAGATAGCAGAATATATACTGGCGAGTGACCAGAGGTACTATTGGAGGAGCTGTTGGGAGACCCAGGATAGTCTCCTTAAGGCCATAGGTATGTCTTTAGAAAAGATTGGCCCACCTATATTGGTTAATAGTATCTCTCTAGACCTGCATAGAAGACAATGTTCCGTGCATAAGATCAAGCTAGAACCTATTTGTTTGGGTTAAAGATGGATAGTGTCTGATAAAACCTGTATAAATTATCTACTCAATGGGGCACCTGGGTGGCTCAGTCAGTTAAGTGTCCGACTTTGGCTCAGGTCATGATCTTGTGGTTTGCGGGTTTGAGCCCCGCGTTGGGTTCTGTGCTGGCAGCTCAGAGCCTGGAGCCTGCTTCGGATTCCGTGTTTCCCTCTCTCTCTGCCCCTCCCTCACTCATGCTCTGTCTCTCTCTGTCTCAAAAATAAACTATATTAAAAATTATCTACTCAGTACTATGCTATGAGGTACATATATTATTTCTATTGTTTTTACCATCAGCACCTGAAAATACGTAAGTTCCCTCTGAATGAGTTTCACTATAAAGTCCTGTCACAAGGCTTATTCAGAAGTTTTATTAAATACCTCCAGAAGAACGTAACCTTCTCTTTAGGATAAAACTTGTAGATGTATAGAAGGTGTATGGATCGCTGATTACGGTACTCTTCCTTTTATGTTTTAAGCAACTCACCTTGTGTTCATGCTCAGTGGGATTAAACAAAGTATTTCTTTGTCATTCTTGATTCATGTAAACAGTAATCTCATGGTACATTTATTACTTACTTTTTTTCTCTGCTAACTTCTTACTCTCCATTTGTCTTTAGAATTCTGGGTTTGCCTTTAGAAGGAGATGAAGTTTATTGTCTCTTGTGGACCGTTCTCAAGAACTTTTCCAGTTTAAATTAACAGAGGAATTGGGTCACCTTTTATTAAGCAGACAGACTTGTAGACATTCTCTGGAATCACAGCTGTGTCAGTAAATGAGCTGCGGAGAAGCTCTTTTTCATTGGTGTCTTGACAATTAACAAAATAATTAACAGCATAGCTATTTTACTAATGGAATATTTTGTGCTCAGAGTGTTGTGACTGTTTACTTTAAAACTTGCTAAAGAGTGGAAAAGCATGTACCCTGCATTGTGTAAAAGATGTTCACTGAAGAAACAGTGTAAATGTGTCAACTTTATTAATTTAGGTCTGGATTTCTCAGCTTCAGTACTATCGACATTTTGTGTCCAATAATTCTTTGTTGTGGGGGTTGACCTCTGTAGGGTGTTTAGTAGCATTCCTAGCCTCTGCCCAATAGATTCCAGGAGCATAGCCTCCTGGTCTCCCTGGCCCAAATGTGACAATAAAAAATATCCCCAGATACTACCAAATGGCTTCTGGTGGACAAAATCCCCCTAATTCAGATTCACATACTTGGATGCTAACGTTTACCTGGGGAATGAAGCAATCAAATTTATGGTTGGTAAAATAGAGTTGTGGGCCAGTATCTTTGCTAACCAAAACCAACAGCAACAGAAATAACAACAGCTGTTACTGCCACCATGGGTTGAGGACATTGAAAGGAATCTTTGCTGGATATGAACCAAGTACTAGATGCTATCTTAGGCCCTTTATGTTATTTCATTTACATCTCCTAATTGACCTATGAAGAAGGACATTATTATTCTCATTTTTAGTACCACAAGAACTGAGGCATGATTAATCTACCTACCTGGGTCAAATATCTACTCAGTGGTGCAATTGGGATGAAACCTAGCCAGACCCATCCTCCAAACCCTCTTTTTTTCCTGTCTAATTCTACTGTACCCTTCAAACACTTTCTTCTGCAAAGTCTGCTACTTCTATTAATGTAGCATGGTTCTAAGCATGCAGGGTTGTATTCTGTCTTATTTTTAAAAATTTTATGTATTAATAAAATTGTTAGCTCTAATTCAAATGTGATATAGCTTTCTTTTTTAAAAGCACACAATACAAACTTGGAGGGAACTTCTTTAAATTACACTTACTCTCCAAGAAATTCTAATATTGGTTCTCCTTTGGCGAGATTGGTTCTGTCTCCTTTCCCTACTCTGGCACACCCAAATTGAAAATCGCACTAATAATATTTCTCAAACCAATTAATATTTCTCCAGCAATTAATAAGGGAAACAAACAGTCTCATATTATAAATACTTTAATTTCTAGGAGACTTTCTTTCTAATAACAAAATTTGATAGATTTAAATTTAATACTTTTTATTGTTCCCTTGTAGAGACAGGTCTGATCAGCAACCAAATGGCTAAGAAGTAGATAGAAAAACTGAGGAGAGGCAAAAATCTAAACTACGAATGTGAGGGACGCCTGGGGGGCTCAGTTGGTTGGGTGTCCAACTTCGGCTCAAGTCACGATCTCATGGTTTGTGGGTTCGAGCCCCGCGTCAGGCTGTGTGCCGACAGCCAGCTTGGAGCCTGGAGCCTGTCTTCGGATACTGTGTCTTCCTCTCTCTCTGACCCAACCCCTGCTCACGCTGCCTCTCTCTGTCTCTCAGAAATAATTAAAACATTAAAAAAATTAAAAAAATAAACTATGAATGTGGAAGTTTGAGATTCCTATTTCATTGCTAAAGAATGTAGTGTATTACATTTAGCATAGACATTTAGAAAGATATTTCTAAGTAGCTTATTAAAACTAAGAATGAATGGCATATATTTTAAAAGCAGATAATTAATGCCCATGCTCAGATTATGTAACTACTGTTAAGTACAGAATAGTTTAAATAAGGAAAAAAAAGAGATCCATAGTTAAAATTGGAAACTATAGCACTATTATGAACAGGCCATTGTGACTTTTTTTCCATGAGGATTCTGGGGTTTCTCTCAATAATAGCTACATCAAACATTGAAACATCTGAAACAGATGTTGCATATTTTCCCCCATAATTTCTGAAGATTTTATCTATTAGAAAAGGTAGGTAAGTGATAGGGCATTCTCTATTACTCATATATTGTGATGGGAATTTTGTGAACTATTTGGAGAGCTGCTCTGCAATGCCTAATCTTCAGAAATTTGTCTTATTTCTTGGAAGTAAACATATACCATATGTCACTAAGTATAAAAACGGAGGGTATGAAGAAACATTTTGCTTTCAGGGAAACCCACTTATATTATCTCCGTTATCTGAGTCAAACAAAGAAGAAAACAATAATAAATTTATGAAGAAATTCTACGAATCTCTTGTCTTCCTATTGGAAATTCACTATCATTTTTTTTTCCTTTTGTGCTCTCCTAAAGAGCAGCCTATTTTTGTTTCTGGACAGATGCCATCCTAAGGACCATGAACCCTGCTCTATTTTAAATGTTTAATTGTAGTTTCTTTAGAGCCTTCATTTTCTGACTTGTTTTAATTAGCTTCTTGATGCTTTTATAATCCTTCCCTATAACTGCAATAATACTATCTGAATTGCTATGTTAGGAATTATTATTTAAATCCGAGGGAGACTTTTTCAGGATTTTCCTGATCTTTTCTCTGAGTGCCTAGAGGACAATCCTGGAGGAGGATGTGAACTCTGTCTGTATTTACAGCTTTCAGGGAATTTACTCTCTCTCAGTCTCTAGCAATTGACCAGTCGTCTAGCTCATGAGTGGCAAAGCATGACGTTCTCTGTATTTTTTATAAATAAACTATTGGGAGGGAGGAGCCAAGATGGTGGAACAGCATGGAAGTTTCTTTTGTATCTTGCATCCATGAAATACAGCCAGATCAACACTATACTGTCCTTCACACCTAGAAAACTGGTTGGAGGATTAACACAACAGTCTGCACAACCTGAACCACAGAATTCAGCAGATGTGTGGTGCAGAGGGCAGGGAGTTGTTTTGCTTGCAGAGAGAGGACATAGACAGGGGCAGTGTATGGGAAAGGGAAAGTATCCTCCCCCCCCCCTAAAAAAAAGCAGCTGGAGAGAAAGTGGAAAAGTGGAAACACCCACAGGGACTGAACTAAAAAGGGAGGAAGGAGAAAGGAGAGGGTTTAGATTCCATCAAGACTCAATAAACAGGGGACTGCAGAGTCTGAAACTCCACAGCTCATTACCTGGTGGTGGTCTGGTGGGAAGGGCGAATCCCCAGGAGCAGAGTGGGGTCTGGGAAGTCCTTGAGTCACATGGGGAGAAGAGGATCCACTTCTGGAATGACATTTGGTAGAGGCTGTATGGCCACCCTGTCCCAGCAGACCCCAGAGAACAACCACATTCACTGGTGCTGGAACAAGGTTATTAAGCGTGAAGGTTGGTTCCAGATGTGTGTTGTGATTTTCCATAATCCCTGAAACGTTACTCTTATACGATGCTATGAATTTCTTCTGGGATGAACTAGCACCCAGCCTCAGTCTCTGGGCATTGGCAGGAGCACGGTCCTGCAAATGTTCCTGAATGTGGCTGGCATCAGGCCATTGCTTGGTGAGACCCTCCCCCAGAGGATCAGAGAAGATCAAAGCCGCAATCCCTCAGAAGTGAGGGGTCGGGAAACACAGCTGCATCTGAGCTAAAACTCATGAGAGAGCTGCCACCTGGCAACCTGACGGCTTGGTCACAGACAGGGTAAATGCTGGGAGTGGATGGAAGCAGGAGACAAAGGACAGGTGCACAATTGCTGGTTGGGGAGAGCACAGAGTTCTGTTACTAGAGACTGGGTAGCGGGTGACACCATTTTCACCCCTTCTGTGCATGCACATACACACCTACGGGCGCCACAACAATCCACCCCAGTAAGCCAAGCAATGCCATCTAGTGGAGAATGAGGCCGTTACACTAAGCTCCACCCAACTGGGCCAACCTAACTCTTCAGGAACACCACAAATCTCCCCACCTGCTTAGTTTATGGACAATAAAGTGCTTCATAGTTTGATTTCTAGGGGAAAACAATGTAATATCAATTGTATTTCAGTCTGTTTGCTGGTCCATGTATTCAATTTTCTTTTTTTTTCTTTTTCATTTCTTTTCTTTTTATTGAATGCAGAAAGAGGAAAAGTTTATTTTTATTTTCAATTTTTATTAAAAATATTTTTCTTTTTTTTTACTAATTTTTTTAGTTTTTTTGTAAATTTTTCAAATTCTACTTCCATCATTTCATTTTATTCTGTTTCATTGTATTCATTTCTTCAAATTTTCAAACGTTTTCCTTTATTTTTTTCTGTTTTTCTTTTTTCCCCCTTTCCCCCTTTTTTCTCTGATCTATCAAGCTCCTTTCAATAGCCAGACCAAAACACACCTAGGATCTAGCATCATTTATTTGATTCGTGTGTGTGTGTGTGTGTGTGTGTGTTGTTTTTAATTTTTTCATTTGAATTATTTAACCTTGTTAATTCTCTTTCTTCCTTCAAAATGACAAAATGAAGGAATTCACTCCAAAAGAAAGAGCAGGAAGAAATGGCAGCCAGGGACTTAATCAACACAGTTACAAGCAAGATGTCTGAACCAGAATTTAGAATCACGATAATGAGAATACTAGATAGGGTCGAAAAGAGATTAGAATCCCTCTCTGGAGAGAGAAAAGAAGTAACAGCTAGTCAGGATCAAATAAAAAATGCTGTAACTGACCTGCAGTCTCAAATGGATTCTATGGTTTCAAGGATGGATGAGGCAGGGTCCCAGAAGTCATAAGGGTCTCAAGGTCATAAGGGTCCCAGAAGATGAAGAGAGAGAAAAAGAGGTAGAAGGGTTATGTGAGCAAATCATAATGGAAAACTTTCCTAACCTGGGGAAAGACCCAGACAATCAAAATCATGGAAGCACAGAGGACTCCCACAAGATTCAACAAAAACTGACCATCAACAAGGCATATCATAGTCAAATTCACAAAATACTCAGTGAAGGAAAGAATCATGAAGGCAGTAACAAAAAAAAAAGTCCTTAACCTACAAAGGAAGATGGATCAGGTTTGCAGCAGGCCTATCCACAGAAACTTGGTAGGCCAGAAAGGAGTGGAAGGATATATTCAATGCATTGAATCAGAAAAATATGCAGTCAAGAATTCTTTTTCCAGTAAGTCTGTCTTTCAAAATAGAAGGAGAGATTAAAATTTCCCAGGAAAACAAAAATTAAAGGAGTTTGTGACCACTAAACCAGCTCTGCAAGAAATTTTAAGGGGGACTCTCTGAGGAAAGACAAGATGAAAAAAAAATAAAAAAGACCAAAAGCAACAAAGACTGGAAAGGACCAGAGAACACCACCAGAAACTCCAACTCTACCAGAAACATAATGACAATAAACTTATATCTTTCAGTACTCACTCTAAATGTCAATGGAATCAATGCTCCAATAAAAAAAATAGGGTAACAGAATGGATAAGAAAACAAGATCCATCTTATGTTTTTACATCTGTTTACAAGAGACCCACTTTAGACCTAAGACACCTTCAGACTGAAAGTAAGGGGATGGAGAACCATCTATCATGCTAATGGTCACCAAAAGAAAGCTGGAGTAGCCATACTTGTATCAGACAATCTAGACATTAAAATAAAGACTGTAACAAGAGATGAAGAAGGGCATCATAATTAAGGGGTCTCTCCATCAAGAAGACCTAACAATTGTAAACATCTATGCTCCAAATGTGAAAACACCCAAACATATAAATCACAAACATAAAGAAACTCTTTGATAATAATACCATAATAGTAGGGGACCTCAACGCTTCACTTACGCAATGGACAGATCACCTAAACAGAAAATCAACAAAGAAACAATAGCTCTGAATGACACATTGGACCATATGGACTTAGCAGATATATTTGGAACGTTTCACCCTAAAGCAGTGGAATATACATTCTTCTCCAGTGCACATGGAACGTTCACCAGAATAGATCACATACTGGGACATAAATGAGCCCTCAAAAAGTACAAAATGATCGAGATCATGTGCATATTTTCAGACCACAGCGCTATGAAGCTTGAAATCAACCACAAGAAAAAAAAATTGGAAAGATAACAAATACTTGGAGACTAAAAAACATCCTACTAAAGAATGAATGGGCTAACCAAGAAGTTAAAAGAGGAAATTAAAAAGTACATGGAAGCCAATGAAAACTCATGGGACAGAGCAAAGGTGGTCATATGAGGAAAGTATATAGCAATCTAGGCCTTCCTAAAGAAGGAAGAAAGGTCTCAGATACACAACCTAAACTTACACCTTAAAGAGCTGGAAGAACAGCAAATAAAATCCAAAACTGGCAGAAGACAAGAAATAATAAAGATTAGAGAAGAAATCAATGCTATCAACACCAAAAAAACCCCCAGTAGATCAGATCAGTGAAACCAGAAGCTGATTTTTTGGAAGAATTAACAAAATTGTTGAACCCCTAACCAGTTTGATCAAAAAGAAAAAGGGAGGTGCCTGACTGGTTCAGTCAGTTAAGCGTCTGACTTCAGCTCAGGTCATGATCTCACAGTGTGTGAGTTCGAGCCCTGCATCGTGCTCTGTGCTGATAGCCAGAGCCTGGAGCCTGCTTCAGATTCTGTGTCTCCCCCTCTCTCTGCCCCTTTCCTGCTCATGCTCTGTCTCACAATAATAAATAAACATTAAAATTTTTTTAAGTTTAAAAATTTTTTAAAAAGAAAAAACAAAAGAAAAAGGAAAGGATCCAAATAAATAAAATCAAGAATGAAGAGGAGATATCACAATCAACACAGCAGGAATAAAAACAGTAATGAGATTATGAGGAATTATATGCAAATAAAATGGGCAATCTGAAGACATGGACAAATTCCTAGAAAGAAATAAAGTACCAAAACCGAAACAGGAAGAAATAGAAAACTTGAACAACCCATAACTGGTAAAGATATGAAATTAGTAATTAAAAATCTCTCAAAAAACAAGAGTCCAGGGCCAGATGGCTTTCCAGGGGAATTCTACCAAACATTTAAGGAGGAGCTAACACATATTCTCTTAAAGCTGTTCCAAAAAATAGAAATGTGAGGAAAACTTCCAAACTCTTTTTATGAAGCTAGCATTACCTTGATTCCAAAACCAGACAAAGATCCCACTAAAAAGGAGACCTATAGAACAATCTCCCTGATGAATATGGATGCAAAAATCCTCAACAAGGTATTAGCCAACCGGATCCAACATTACATTAAAAAAAATATTCCCCACAACCAAGTGGGATTTATACCTGTGATGCAGGTCTGGTTCAATATTTGCAACACAAACAATGTGATTCATTACATTAATAAAAGAAAGAGCCAGAACCACATGATCCTCTCAATAGATGCAGAGAAATCATTTGACAAAATACAGCATCTTTTCTTGATTAAAACCCTTAAGAAAGTAGGGATAGAAAGATCATACCTCGAGATCATAAAAGCCATATAATGAAAGACCCAATGATAATATCAACCTCAATGGGGAAAAACTAAGAGCTTTCCCCTTAGGTCAGGAACAAGACAGGGATGTCCACTCTCATTCCTACTGTTCAGCATAATATTGGAAGTCTTAGCCTCAGCAATTAGACAACGCAAAGAAATAAAATGCATCCAAATCAGCCAGGAGGAGGTCAAATTTTCACTCTTTGCAGATGACATGATACTCTATATGGAAAACCCAAAAGCTTTCACCAAAAAACTGCTAGAACTTATCCATGAATTCAGCAAAGTGGCAGGATATAAAATCAATGCACAGAAATCGGTTGCATTCCTGTACACCAACAATGAAGTAACAGAAAGAGAAATCAAGGAATTGATCCCATTTCCAATGCATCAAAACCCATAAAATACCTAGGAATAAATATAACCAAAAAGGTGAAAAATCTATGCACTGAAAACTATAGAAAGCTTATGAAAGAAATTGAAGAAGACAAAAAATGGAAAAATATTCCATGTTCCTGGATAGGAAGAACAAATATTGTTAAAATGTGAATAGTACTCAAAGCAATCTACATATTCAATGGAATCCCTATCAGAATAACACCAGCATTCTTCACAGAGCTAGAACAAACAATCCTAAAATTTGCATGAAATTTGAAAAGACCCCAAATAGCCAAGGCAATTTTGAAAAAGAAAACCAAAGCAGCAGGCATCAAAATCCTGGACTTCAAGCTGTTTTACAAAGCTGTACTCATCAAGATAGTATGGTAGTGGCACAAGAATAGATACTCAAATCAATGGAACAGGAATAGAGAACCCAGAAATGGGTCCACAGATGTATGACCACCTAATCTTTGACAAACCAGGAAAGAAATATTCAACTCTTCAGCAAGTGGTCCTGGGAAAACTGGACAGCGACATGCAGAAAAATGAACCTGGACTACTTTCTTATACCATACACAAAAATAAACTCAAAATGGATGAAAGACCTACATGTAAGACAGGAAGCCATCAACATCCTCATGGAGAAAGCAGCAAGAATCTCTGACCTTGGGCACAGTAACTTCTTAACATGTCTCCAGAGGCAAGGGAAACAAAAGCAAAAATGAACTATTGGGACCTCATCAAAATAAAAAGCTTCTGCACAGCAAAGAAAGCCATCAGCAAACTAAAAGTCAACTGATGAAATGGGAGAAGATATTTGCAAATAACATATCAGAAAAAGGGTTAGTATCCAAGCTCTATAAAGGACTTCTCAAACTCAACACCCAAAAACAAATTATTCAGTGAAGAAATGGACAAAAGACATGAATAGACCCTTCTCCAAAGAAGATATCCAGATGGCCAACTGCCACATGAAAAAATGCTCAACATCACTCATCATCAGGGGAATACAAATCAAAACCACAATGAGATACCACCTCACACCCATCAGAATGGCTAACATAACAACTCAGGCAACAACAGATGTTGGTGAGGATGTGGAGAAAGAGGATCTCTTTTGCACTGCTAGTGGGAATTCAAACTGGTGCAGCCACTCTGGAAAACAGTATGGAGGTTCCTCAAAGAAATTGAAAATAGAACTACCCTATATATGTATATATAGACACACACCCACAATGGAGTATTACTCAGCAATAAAAAAGAATGAAATCTTGCCATTTGCAATTATGTGGATGGAACTAGAGGGTATTATGCTAAGCAAAATTAGTCAAAGACAGATATCATATGAGTTCACTCATATGAGGACTTTAAGATACAAGACTGATGAACATAAGGGAAGGGAAGCAAAAGTAATATAAAAACAGGGAGGTGGACAAAAACATAAGAAAATTTTAAATATGGAGAACAAACGGAGAGTTACTGGAGCAGTTGTGCTAGGGAGGAAAAGCTAAAGGGGTAAGGGGCATTAAGGAATCTACTCCTGAAATCATTGTTGCACTATATACTAACTGACTTGGATGTATATTAAAAAAATAAATTAAATAAAAAATTAAAAATAAATATATATCTAATCTTCTATTGGGATACATCCATGCTCATTCATTGACATATTAGCTATGTCTGTATTTGGCATAACTGAGTGGTTATGACCCAGTCTGTATGGCTTTCAAAGGTGAAATCACTTGCTGTCTGGCCCTATGAAGTCTTCTGACCCTCTATCTCTTCTCCCTACTTTCCAGATGTATCTTGGTTAATTAAATCACTACTCACCTCTTATCTCTTCCTGGAGGCACATGACTCTCCTTAGATTTTGGGTCAGGAGATTTCCCTGTGACTTCAGTACTACACTAAGTTCAAGCTGTGAAGTTGCTTCTTGTTCCTTTCTATAGACTGAATATGTGTGCTCCCTCAAAATTTATATATTAAATCTTAATGCTGCATTTAATGGTATTTTGAGGTGGGGTCTTTGGAAGATGATTAGGTCATGACATTGGAGCCCACATGGGTGGGGTTATTGTCAGAGAGCTCCCTTACACCTTTCATCCATGTGTAGACAGAGTGAAAAGAAGGCTGTCTGTGAACCAGTAAGTGGATCCTCACCAGACACTGAAACTGCCAGTACCTTGATCTTACACTTCCCAGCTTCCAGAACTTTGAGAAATAAATTTCTGTTATTTATAAGCTGCCAAATCTGTGGTATTCTGTTATAGTAGCCCAATGGACTAAGACATCCATCTCATTTTGTTGGGAGTGAAGATCTTTCAACTCTATATCTCTAAGTGATACTCCTCTTTTAGGAACATTTTCTGTATATCATGTGCTGTGCATTATATTAATTAACCTTAGGAGATACACAGTATTTGTTTTTACCATTTTACAGATGAGGAGACTGAGGCTCGAGGAGATTAAATCTGATTTGCACAAAGTAACACACTAGTAGTTGGGGAGCTGGAATTCTAATACAAGCACGTCTAATGCCAAAGACCATGCCTTGACCACTGTGCTCTACTTGCAGTTGTTCAGCAAAGCCTGTTTCTATTCTTTGCACTCTTTTCCATTAACTTTACCCACTGCTTTAATCTTCTCCAATAGCTTCTAAAAACACCCTCACCCCCACTCCCAATTATTTCCCACCTTCTTGTGACTGCTGACATGGATCTGGCCCCTTGCTTACCCCTAAGAGTATAGAACAAGAAATGGTAAAACCTCTGTGATGAGTTCTAATTGGTCAGAAAAATATGAAAATGGACTCTATTATAGTTCATATTTTGTTGTCACTGAAGAGATTTCAGCTATTCCACTACTGTTTTTGCTTATTTTTTGCCCTGTTTCCAATTATTGTCTGTTAAAAATCCCTTGTTCTTGCTACATCCATCTATTGACTGTCTGTAGTGCTGCCATTTAATTTTAGCCTTGTGTTTGCTCATACTGCCATCTATTCATGTAATGTCTCCTCTTTGCATTTCCATCCTTTAATGCCAGATGGTTAGGTGGCTTGCTCTGTAGAGCCTTCCCTGGTTTCCCCCAGCGATGAATGAAATTTATGGTTCCTTAATGGTCATCACACAGATGTTGGAAAGGATCTCTATCATAGCATTCATCAGAGCATGTTTAGGTGACATTTGTGAACCTCTCTGTTCTGCTAGACTCTGAGTTCACCAAGGAGCAGGTCATATCTACTCTTTGTAAACCCAGAGCCTGCATAGAGCCTGGAACTCAGTATTTACTTAAATCTGTTTTGTTAGATGAACCCAATTAGTGTTCATTGACATTATATTGCTAATAATAAGATTCATTGTATATGTTCTTTTTTTAAGGTTATTATTATTTTTTTTTACTGAAACATAGTTGACACAATGTTACATTGGTTTCAGGTGTACAACATAGTGATTGAACACATCTATACCTTACACTGTGCACACCAGGAATGTGACTTACATTTGTCACCATGTAATGCTATTACAACACCATTGACTGCATTTACTATGCTGTAGTTTAATCCCCATGACTTATTCTTTCCATAATTGGAAGCCTATTATAAGACTAATTTTAACCTCTTGATTAGAAAACACTTAACAATTGCATACTTATTTTGTCTTACTGTTATGACATATCTGATAACATATGTTCAAAACCGTACCTATAGAAGCATGGCCGATCAGGCAAAGAGCATGTTGTTTACCTAAATTTGCCATAAAATTAAACTGTTTTCTTGCATGGCAGTTCTCTGAGAATTATCTGAGTGTGAATGATACTTTTTTCATGTAGCTCGTCATGCCCAGAAAAATTAAATATTTTAATTAACATTTGTAATCAGCTTTTCCTAGTCTTGGGTCTACTGGTTTATATTCATTTAAACAAATTGAATTGTAAAGATAAGTTAAATACAGCCTTTACAAACCCAACTTCAGACTGATTTTCTTTTCTCTGTAACTTACTTGATCAACTTACATTTTCATCATTCATTTATTTGTTCGCCCACTTAATAAATCACATGTGTGTTGAAAGCTAATAACTGTCATCTCTGGGTATGTCTAGAATTTGCTCAAGTCAGGGTGATGGACTTTTCTGGAAAACACTGTGCTTTGATTTTTAAAATCACGACGAGACAGAAATTTCAAGACATCAGGGGATACAGACTAGACCAAATTGTTTTACTATTCATTTATTTTCTGATCAAATAGTTTAAACAGTATTCACCACTTAATTGAACTTCTGGTTCTCTGCCTAAAGGTGATATTATTCAGTTGTCCCAGTAGGTCCAGGCTCTGGGTTATCATTATTCTTTTAATGACTGAGATTAATGACCTTGCAGACAAGTTAAATACTTATAGGCTTAGGGGCTCTTTTTGTATGGGGTTAGGATTTTGACTCCTTTTTCTCAGAGTAGAAGTTACGGATCTTTGAATGGCATTTGAACATGATTTTTTAAACTCATAACGTTTCAGAGAAAATTTATCTCTTTTTAAACATAAATATAAGAGGAAATAATTTCTAAGAAACTAGAGACCATTTGGTGGTGTTCTTTCTTATTGCACTTTGCAATCTCTAGCTTTGGAAAAAGGCATACAGGCTTTAGAGAAGCTTCTTTAGGACAATAGATACAGTATATGCAGTCTGCTAACACCACCAGCTTCCTACAACTAAGGAGACTTTTTTTTTTCTCCAGTGGGTGTTTGTTGAGTGGTGTGTTTTTCAGGCCTTAGGGAGAAGATTTTTCTTAAGGATGTGCTATAGACAGGGATACAAACCCAAGTAGAACACGGTGCTTTCTCTCGATAGTTTATAATCTAACCAGCATAACATACACCCAATGATTACAAAGCAGTGTGACAAATTCTTTTGAGTCACTAATTTACTAGGATAGATGGTATTATTTTATTTTAAAATGGTTTTCAAGGCTGATATTTTCGCAAAAGACTGCTTGTAGATAAAGTGCTCTCCTAGACAGTAGTAGCCTATGAGATATAACTTAGACATACTTTTTAATAAACTTTGTTTCTTAATTTTTGTGGGAGATCTAAGTGAAATTCTGATAACAAGGTAGGAAAAACTGGTAAAGACACCAAAAGTGAATTTCAAAAATCTAGCCCTCAGGGTCATTTTGCTATGTGAGTGAAAAGCCAAAAGGAGCCCCTAACAACATCATTGTATTACAGTGACTGTAGTTCAGAGCTTGGAGCTTTGAAGTCAGACACACAGGGGTTCAATATCTGGTTCAGTAGTAATTGTGTGATCTTGGATAAGTTACTTAACTGCTCTAAGTATCATTTCCTAATGCGTGTGATGCCTCAGAAATTTTTTTGAACATTAAAAGAAATTATGATTGTAAAAATTTATAGCATAGTGCCTGGTAGGTAACAAGCCCTCAAAATATAGTTACCATCTTTACGTGACTGCAGTAATGCCCCCAAAGCAGTTTCAAAATATTTTAAACCATTTCCAGTATATCTGTCAAGGAAGTGTCAAAATAAAAGGGAGTAAGATAAAGGTGTTACAAAGGGATCATGGTGGGACATGAAGACCCCAGAAGGAATGGTTATCAATCTGATCCTCAGTCATGACTGGTCAGATAGATAGTCTCTTTGTCAGGATGCATCTTTTAAAATGGACTCACAAGGATCGGGGATACTTCCTGCCTTGGCCTCACTTATAGTGGAGACAATGCTATTTCCATATTACAGTTCACCAGAGAGAGAACTTTCCCCCCCTATTTCATATCCTAGAAACAGTTTGGTCATTAGTGGCTTGCATGGTAAGAACAGAAGCAAATCAAAAGTAATTACATTGTCTTTTGGAATTTTTTATCCAAGTTTCTTAAAAGCACAATGAGACCTCCTGAGCAAGGAGAGTGTACTGTTCTGATAACTAGAGTACTTCAGGGTCTCTTTCCTTTGGGCATACTGAGTAAAAAATCTTTCTAATCATTTGCTCTTTTTCAGTTTTCGTTTCTCAGTACCCTGAAGACCACCATACTGGTTTCCTAGGATTTGTTCCTATCTGTAACAAATTATCACAAACGTAGTGGCTTGAAACAATGTACATCTCACAGTTCTGGAGGTCAGAAGTCTATATGGGTTTCACTGGGAAAAAGTCTAGGCATAGGCAGGGTTGTGTTTCTTCAGGAGGCTCTTGGGGACAATCTGTTTCCTTCCTTTTTTCAGCTTCCAGAAGCTGCCGGTATTCCTTGGTTGCTGGTGCCTTTCCATCTTCAAAGCCAGCAGAGTAACACTGCAAATCAGTCTCTCCCTTTCTCTGTCTTTGCCTCTCTGTGTCCCTTTCTCCTGCCAATCTCTTTCACTTTTGATGACCCTTGTGATCACATTGATAATGCTTGATTATCTACTGCCCTCTGACCCCCCATCAAGATTCTTAACTTAATCACATTTGCAAAATCTCCTTTGCATTTAAGGTAACATTTTCACAGGTTTGGGGGATCAGGGGTGGACATTTTGCCGGAAGCATTATTCTGTCTACCGCAACTACCTAGATAGTCTTTCTGTGGATATGGTAATACTGTTGATTGCATAATGACATTTTTCACATGTAACAATGCTACAATTAGATTTCCAGACTGCTCTTTAAGCATTGATTTGGGAGAAACCCAGTCCTTTAGGCAGATTTCTGTAATAGCTCGTCCTATTCCTTATGTGGATATAACCTTATAGGTTAATGTTATATTGAAGTTTAAGTACTTCTTGTACTTACCAACTAGAAATCACAGGATGAGGTCATACATTTCAAAGCTTTCCATCTATAGGAATGAGGATTTCTTTTCCAAAGTTTATCTTTTAAAGTTGCAAGCTTCAGTTACCTGGGAAGTGCACTTGCGTACAATTGTTCATTTTCTAAGGATGCTAATTCAGTTATTACTCTAGCATATATATGAGCTTCTTAAATTTTAGCTTCTTAAACTTTAGTCTGCCTCCTCGTTTAGATGTACTCATTCTTTTCACTGTCCTTTTAGGTAAATTATACAATAAAGCTTCCTTTTTGAGGGTCTTCCGTATATTTTTGCAATATATTTGCATGGACTTGATGAGATATAATAGGTACAGTTTTTAAAGAATACTGTATTAAACAGCAAAATATAAGAACAGAGTAAGCATATTTTACCCAGGAGTGACTTCTAGATGGCATACAGGCAATATTTTATTGCAGTATCTATTCATTTTATAGATCCTGAACTCGTGAATAAATTGCAATAGCAGGGAAGGGTGATCATGACAAGGTAAGAAAACGGGCAGAAAGGGCTCAGAAGAAAGAAAAGAAATATGTTTTTTGTGTGTTTTGGATAATCCCTTAGAATAAACAAAAATTATCTACCTTAAGTCTTAGGCAGACAGCTTTACATCATATTAGATAATTTAACTAATTACAAATAGGGCTAGAAAAATGATGACCTTAATTTTAAATTGTATTTTGAGTGTCATGGTAGTGCTTTCTTTTTCATTCCATTTTATACTTGGAGACTGTTCCATCCACTCAAATACTCTTAAAATTTGTAATCTTAGGCCAAGGTCTGCCCACCAAGTTAATCAAAGAAGCAGATTCTCTAGGAATCTCTTTCATAGAAGGGTAATTTTTGAAGATGTATGGCCCCATGCTTCCTTCCTGTAAATGTATTGCTTTTAGAAGTTGTACTAACTCTTCTGAGCCATTAAGCTAATGCATAATATTTTATGGATACTATGTCTGAGAAGTTATAACTTGGGAACCTATTTATAATATCTACTCTTTCTTCACTAAAATAACAATTTTAAAATGACTTTGTAATTTTCTGAGGTAATTCAAGGCTGGTGGTTGGAGAAATGATATTGATAGTAGAAAGTAGCTGATGTAGGGATGTGTCTTGCTTGCTTTCCCATAGACTGGGTATCTTGGTTAGTCACCATAATAATCTTGTAAGGTTTGAGCTGGTCACCCCATTTTCCAGATAAGAAAATTGAGTTTCAGATAGATGTTACATTTGTTACTCTAGATTAGCTTTAAAAAATGATATAAAAAAGTAAATCTGCCTTCAAATGACCACATGCATATCTGCTCTCAAGTTTCTTTTTTTAAATTTTTTAAATGTTTTTTATTTATTTCTGAGAGAGAGAGAGACAGAGAGACAGAGAGAGAATGTGAGCAGGGGAGGGTCAGAGAGAGAGAGGGAGATACAGAATCTGAAGTGGGCCCCAGGCTCTGAGCTAGCTGTCAGCACAGAGCCCAACGCGGGGCTTGAACCCACAAACTGTGAGATTATAACCTGAGCTGAAGTCGGACGCTTAACCGACTGAGCCACCCAGGTGCCCCTCAAGTTTCTTTCCTAATTATTTGCTCTGTATTATTATTAAGGGTGCTTTGTTAGAAGTATTCTAGGTTTTTTAAAATATATTTTTAATGCTTATTTATTTTTGAGTGAGAGAGAGAGAGAGAGAGAAAGAGAGAGAGAGAGAATGTGAACAGGGGAGGGCAGAGAGAGAGAGGGAGACAGAATCTGACGTAGGCTCCAGACTCTAAGCTGTCAGCACAGAACCCCATGGGAGGATTGAACTCATAAACAGTGAGATCATGACCTGAGCCAGAAGTCAGATTGAGCCACCCAGGTGCCCCATAAGTATTAACTAGGTTTTTATCCCATGTTCAATGTATCAAAATTTTATATTGTAACTGATGAATGTTATTTTCCTAGGTTGCTGTAACAAAGTACCAAAAACTGGGTGGCTTAAAACAACAGAAATTTATTCTTTCTCATTTCTGGAGAAGTCTGAAATCAAGGTACTGGCAGGGCCATTCTCCCAAGTTCAAGTTCTGAGTAGATGCATTGCTTGCCTCTTCATAGTTTCTGGTGCTGGCTGTCACAGTCTTGGTATTCCATGGCTTTCAGTGGCAGTGCTCCAGTCTGTTTTGGCCATCACATGGCATTTTCCCTGTGTGCCTGTGTGTTTTCATGACATTCTTCTTCCTGTCCTTTCTCTCCTCTTCTTATAAAGATACCAGTCATATCAGAACAAGGGGCTGCCCTACGCCACTATGATTTCATCTCAACTAATTACATTGGTAGCAACCCTATTTCCAAATAAATTAATATTTGAAGTTCTGGGGATTAGAATTGCAATGTATCTGATTTGGGGGACACAAGTCAATCCACAATACCATGCGTACCAGATTTGGAAAACCATAGAGCTGTTTTCACAAATTGTGTTTTTTGGCATCATGTTCTCAGCTTTATATCAAAGGATGTCACAACTAATGATTTTAGGAAAATAATTCTTGTACGTTTTATAAATAGGTGTTTCTCCAAATTTGTTCCAAGAAATACTAGATTTTCATGATGCTTTAAGTAAAATGGAATGTGTTATCAAATAATTATGGGATATATTAAGCATTATTCTACATTTTATTCCCCTTCTTGGAGACCTATTGCCCCTTAGGATGTTAGTCACTTGAAAGTCCTGTGTAAAATCTGTTAAACTGACTCTATGTTTCCTAAACATGTTTGATGTCAGAAACTATCATGTCACACTTGTTACTTTGTACAACCATCTTGGAAAATAGTACATTTGGGAATCAAAACATACATGCTATTGTCCCTTTTGGTTAAAAACATGGTCAGATAACCTTTGTATGCTTCAGTTTTCTCAGCGTTATCTACCATGAGAATAATAATTGTTGTTATATCATAGAAATCTTTTCATGAAAAAAAAGTCTTTTCATGAAAAATAAGATAAAACAGGCAAAGAGCATGATCCAGTGTTCGACCATGGAAAGAGCTCAATGCCTGCTTATTATTATTGTGATTAGTATTATGTTTAGTAAATATTTGTTCACTAGGCATTAATCCCGAGTGGTTTTGAACTCTGTCAGACAAGAAGGCCATAATTATTAGCTTGACCACAATTTCTATATAATGTACAGAGGAAAGAGATCATACTTTAAATTTTTTTTTTTGAAATTTTTATTCATTTTGAGAGACAGAGAAAGGGGCAGAGAGAGAGAGAGTGAGAGAGAGAGAGCCCTCTGTCAGTGAGGAGCCTGATGTGGTACTCAAACCCGTGAACTGTGAGATCATGACCTGAGCCAGAATCAAAAGACAGGGCCTAACCAACTGAGCCACCCTCGCCCCCAAGAGACCATACTTTATATCCTCAAAGTATTTAAGTATTCTAGCTGTTTTATAGCAATGTCTCAGGAAACATAAAGAAAAACAGACTATATTAGAATTGGTGTAATATGTATAATAAGAGGGAATTGTGCAGTACAGTTTAGAGTTTTTGGAGAATGATTAAATAAGGTTCCTCATTAAGAATACTACTTCGGGACACCTGGGTGGGTCATTTGGTTAAGTGTCTGACTTTAACTAAGGTCATGATCTTGCAGTTTATGAGTACGAGCCCCATATCAGGCTCTGTGCTGACAGCTCAGAGCCTGGAGCCTGTTTTAGATTCTGTCTGTCACTTTCTCTCTGCCCCTCCTCAGCTCACGCTCTGTCTCTGTCTCTCAAAAATGAACAAACGTTAAAAACATAAGAGTACTAGTCATTTTATTGTGCTATTAATAAAATGATGCCCCAGGAGCAGTT
This sequence comes from Hyaena hyaena, assembly GCF_003009895.1. Classification (NCBI taxonomy): domain Eukaryota; kingdom Metazoa; phylum Chordata; class Mammalia; order Carnivora; family Hyaenidae; genus Hyaena; species Hyaena hyaena. Next base: position 166,015 of record NW_024082058.1, on the reverse strand, counting down.
GAAATATATAAGGCTGAGGGAATTTTCAGTAAAAGCCCCAGATAGTTATGCTCTGGATTCTTATGAGTTTTCTCCTATTGACTTTTATGTCAGGCATTCAGTTGACAGTTTTGTTTTGTTTGTTTTCTATTTCTCAGGTACTTTTACTTTATCCTATCACTTGCTGCTTTAAAATACACTATAAACCAGAAAACTGATAATGAAGGTTATTCAGTTGTTTCTAAGTTAAGAAGATTGCTGAAAGCTTTATTTCCCCATGCAGATTCTTTTTGTTTTGCTTTTATTTTTAATTGTGTGTGTGTGTGTGTGTGTGTGTGTGTGTGTGTGTTATTTTTAGAGGGAGAGAAAGTGCAAGCAGGGAAAGAAGGGCAGAGGGATAACAAGAGAGAATCCTAAGCAAGCTCCATGCTCAGCATGGAGCCTGATATAGGGCTCAATCCCACGACACTGGGATCATTACCCAAGCCAAAATTAAGTTGGATGCTCAACCAACTGAGCCACCCAGGTGCCCCCTGTTTGTTTACTTTTTAAACAATGTATGTATTTGTAACTTTATACAATTTAGTGTTTAATAATTGTTTTCTTTAACTGACTCACAGAATTCTTGAAAATTTAACAACTAGCCCCTCAGCATGCCACACCTGTTAATATTTTTAAATATAACTACTAATATTTTATAAATATAAAAAATTTAAATCTAGTGTAGTTAACATACAGTGTTGTATTAGTTTCAGGTGTACAATATAGTGATTCAACACTTCTGTATATTCAGTTCTCATCAAGACTCCCTGCAGAATCCTGAGCATATTTTTCCACATGGTTGAAATCACTGGCTCAGTGACTTCTCTCTACTTGGTAAAATGTTCCTATGTTATGTCCCTTAAAATGATGATTTTTGTGTAAGCTATAAAGATAGCTCCCAAGCTACCACTTCACGATTATTTCTTAGTCTCTGAATACCTCTCTTTCCCCATCAGTTTCTCCAAATGGGTGCTGAGCTGGCCACCACCATAGCTTTACAGCTAGACCACTTGAGTGAGAGCCTTGTCTTCCTGCCCATGAGAGGGTGTGATCTGCTCTCCCAGCATGACCTTGTACCAAACTCCAGTTCTGTCTTGGAAAAGCTGCAGACAATGGGTGTGATCCCCTGTGGGCATATAAAAATGTTACTTTATTCTGTTTCAGTCATTTTACTTAGAAGGATCTTAATGCTAAAATGATGGTTAGAGATTTTCCATTTAGGTCTATTTAGGTCTTTCTGATTCAAAATCTTCACACTCTATTGTTAAATACATTTCTCCATTGTTAAATATATGAAACTCTGTCTTGCTATTTGTGTATATGCCATTTGAAGGGATAATATTGTGTGTGTGTGTGTGTGTGTGTGTGAACAAAGAATTATAGCTAAATGTAACATAATTATCAGGTATATATTATCAGTTTTCAAAGATTTATAGTACAGAATGTATAGGTATGAATGAAAATATGTAACAGATCTCCTTTTTGTTTAATACTTAGGGATCATTTAGTGAGTCAAGGTTATAGTTTTAACAACTACTTTATGCTTATATTTAGAAGTATGAATTAGTATTTGGTTGACTGCCAAGTAAAATCACTAGTCTGTGCTAGTAGTTTATAGACAGTGTTTCATTTAATCTTTTATTGGCCATGTTAGTTTGGCTTTATTATCCCCTGTATTGCAGATAATGAAGTCAAGCCTTGAGGATTTAACTTGTCCTTCACAGTGGATAGATGACAGGGCTGGGGTTTGGTCTCAACGTTGCCTGAAATATCAATGTGTGTATTTTCTGTTCTACTATACTACTTCTGACGACACAAAGGTAAAAAAATAAAAACCAGAGAAGAGGTGAAACCAGATTAGCTTTTGAAGTAAGAGAATTTGGTAAGCAGTGAGTAGGACATCCCTTGTGTGGCTAGTGGGGTGGGGGATAGGAAATAAGCAAGTCAGAGGAGACCTAGGGTTGTTTGTAAGGCTTGGGGAGCATATTCCCATTATAATGGTGGAATTTTATAGGAGAGGAATTTAGGTAGTGTTATCCTCATAATAGACTGGAAAGTTTAAACTTCTTTCAGTAAGTAATGGAGAATTATTGAAGGATTTGGTCCAGGTTGATGGAATGTCATAATGAAAGTGTTGAATTAAAAAAAATTAATGTGATGACTATATCAGGGTAATTGAAAAGAGGTGGTCTTTGAAGCATTAAAACAAATAAGCAGTTTGTTACAGCAATTGAGATGAGAATCATGAGAACCTAGACTAAGTTAATAAATTAGTAGGACATTTTTTTGAAGGCAGTATCTTTTGAACTTGGTTGGGAATGAGAGAGATAATTGAGAGGAAGATGTTGAAATTTAGTGTGTGTTTGTTTTTGTTTTTGTTTTTTTGTTGAGACAGAGTGAGTGCATAAGCAGGGGAGGGGCAGAGGGAGAGAGAGAACCTTAAGCAGGCTCCAAGCTCAGTGTAGAGCCAGACACAGGCTTAATCCCACAGCACCAGGATCTTGAACTGAGCTGAAATTAAGAGTTGGATGCTCAACCAACTGAGCCACCCAGGTGCCCTGAAATTTATGTTTTAAATAATTGGAAGGATTGTGATAATATTGATTGAAATAAGGCAATATAAAGCAATATAAACCTTTTTTGAGGAAGAAAAAGTAATGTATTTAGAAAATTGTGGGTTGATAGTTGGAATATGAAACAGATATGTCTAGTAGGCCATATGAGACAAATGGAAGCGAACTCAAGTGTTGGCTGAAGATTAAGGAGAAAAATTAGATAGTCATCTATATACATTTAACATCCAAGATTTGTGTTCTTATATTTATTTAGTTGTTATGCTTAATTCAAACATTTAAATACCCCAACTTGAGCTCTTAAAATTAACCTGAGAACAGAAACATTTGTAAATACAATATGTAAATTTAAGAATAAAAATAATGTGACAAGAAGCACAGATGGGATCTTCTTCACTAGAGTCATAAATATGTTTTCTTTTTTTCAAAAATTATACTTCAATTTTTTTTTTTTTGGTTAAAGCTGTCATTCCCATAGATATTTATGCTCCTACATCCTTTTCTTAGGTTTGATATTTTATAGATCATGTTTAACTTAAGTAAAGAGCAGAGCCATATCTCTTGATGCATGAAATTATGCTTCTAATTGAATACCCCAGGTATATTTAACTCATGAAAGATAGATGTTATATACTCTGAGTGCTGTGCTGATTCCCCAATTTTGTCCCTTTCTCACCTTAACCTGAGAACTGAAAATCTCTGTATGTTCACCTCCTCTTCCTTGGATGCCGTCCTAGTGTGGGAAGAAGAAGCCAGGTACTATGAAGAAAGCAGAAATGTCTCAATCTAAAGGAGACATGATACATTTTTTTATTAGCATAACTCTACCAAGAAGTACAAAATTTAAGTGTTGATTTCAAACAAAGAAGGACTGCTGAAATATCATGTCAGTCTTCTGGCATGGCCACCCCTTTTTTTTAACTCTTGTTCAGTTCCCTCCAACCAAACCTTGTTACAAGAATGGTCAGAGAAGGGCATCTGATCAGTTTGTTTTGCATCCAACTTAGGTTCAGGTCATGATCTCATGGTTTGTGTGTTCGAGGCCTGCATCAGCCTCTGTGCTGACAGCTTGAAGCCTGGAGCCTGCTTTAGATTCTGTGACTCCCTCTCACTCTGCCCCTTACCCACTCACACCCTGTCTCTCTCTCCCTCCCTCTCCTTCTCTCACTCCAAAACAAATAAACATAAAAAATTAAAAAAAAAAAAAGAATGGGTCAGAGTATAAAGACATGCTTTGGGGTGATAAAACTATTTTATTGCTTATTCTCTGGAGGAAACCAGGCAAATCCTTCAAAATACTCATAGCTAGAGGGATGATTGATCAGTTGATTCCCAAATTAACCTTGACTACCTTTTGAAAACCTCCTCGGTTTTCCTTTGGATTAGGATAAAACTGGGTAACACCCTCTTCTTTGTATGTAGAGCTATTTGAGTAGTGATCCTAAGAAGAAAATAGAAGAAAACTAGAAAAGTGGGGCACTAAGTAGCTATGATCACACCTTCTTTTACTCTTCTGTAATTGTAAAGACCTGGCTGATCAGATCTTTCACCCTAAACAGGAGCTCATTTTGCAGGTGATTTTGTTGTTTTAACATAAGACCATGTATGAGCATTGTAAATCGTTTTTCTATTGTTTTTGTTGGAACAAAAGCTGGTATGTTTGGAAATGAGTATTAGATCCCCAGAAGGTGGAAATCCAGATATAAATGAAGAAGCCTCATGAATTTTAAATTTAGAAAAATAAAATTGCAGTTATCTACTTTGAACTATAATTTTTTAGGCTTTTCAAAGCAGCTTCATCCCAAGAAACCCAAAATATTTTACTTCAAACGTTACCAACTGAAGGTGAACTGTGATTATTAAGAAACAAGAGAGGCATTTAGCAGTCGAAAGTCTGACCTACATTCTTCTCAACATTTCAGGCAATGTTGAAAGTGAGATTGCTTGACAAGGTTCATTACTTTTATGTGACTTCAAACATGAAATTAAATGTAAAATGATAGAATGTCAAATGAGTATGAGTTAGGAGATTTCTTGAAATGCAAAACATGAGGATTTTATAAATTAGATACCCAATTTCTGTATCTCATTATTCCCCTGGGTGTCTGTCTGTCAATCGGGCCAGCTCTTGAGGACATTCTCATTATTTCCTCTTCTAGATTCTATCTCCTCAGGCCAGAGGCAAAATTTGGATCACACTCAAGGACATGGGAGAAACTCTATATGGGGTTTATACAATTAGTGTCCCATTAAGGAATGATGTATAGACTATAATCAAAAAGATAAAATGTCATACTCATTTGTCCTGTTGGCAAAGTCAGGCTCATATAGATATTGTTTGTGTCACTAGGAAAAATTTCCTCTTTGGTAATTTAAAAATTTTGTACTTATGACTTTTGTAGAGAGATAGAAACAAGACATGAAATATAATATAATGAAAACATAGCATGGAATTTAATGTCTGGATTTAAGGACAGTTAAATATTAGGAGAAAAAAACTTTTTTGGCCTTGTAAGGAAAAAATTTCAGTATGTGACATTTCAGAGATGACCATTTCTTTTCAAAATGTAGATATCTTGTATTAAAATGGACATAATGTATTTTTTCAATGTCAGTAAAATGATTTCTATTTTAGAGATTAGTCCTTTGAATCTTAATATTCTCCGAAGACATTGAATGGGGTGTACCTCAGTTTTGCAGGGACTGGATAGTGCAATATCGGGGGCAGGCAGCTCTCCTGAAAGAATACAAAATAAATTATAAGTACAAAACTAGGTACAAAAGTGAATCTATCTTTCACACAAGAAAATAAATTACAACCAACCGCACATTTAAAAAAGGTGACAAATGACAAAAACCATTTCAAAGTCCATAAAAATGACATATTTCTACAAAGATTCCTTTTTTTTTTCACTACATTTTATGGCTACATATTCTTAGTTTCTCTTATGGGCTGAACTCTGTTCCCCCCAAATTCATATGTTGAGATTTTCACCCCACATATATCAGAATGAAGAGAAGGCCTTTAAGTGATAATTAAGTTAAAATGAGGTCTTTAGGGTAGACCCTAATCCAATCAGAATGATATCCTTATAAGAAGAAAAAGGACACTGAGAGGGACACCAGAGATATGTGCTCAGAAAAGAAAGACTATGTGAGGACACAGTGAGAAGGTAGCCATCTGTTAGCCAAGGAGAGAGGCCTGAGGAGAAATGAAACCTTGAGTTTGGACTTAGAGACTCCAGAACTGTGAGAAGATAAATATCTGCTGTTTAAGTCCCCAGTCTGTGATATTTTGTTATGGCAGCTCTAGAAAAGGAATACAGTGCTTCTACCTTCTACCCATTAACATGATTTGACAATATTTTTTACAGAAAAAAATAGATAATTCAGGTTTTCTTCTTGGTGATTGATTGAAATATATTTTTTCATTATTTGGGTGCATAAACCATATGACTTTACATGCAGAAGTACTGACTTTATGACAGGAAATGGAGTATTTGTGGTGAATTCTGTTTTCTCAACTCCAGCCCCCTCATACATTCATAATTATACATGCTGCATTGGTGAATATGTTCATAAGAGATATCTTGAGCTTTAACCATGTGTTGATAAATTTTCCATTTTCAATTATACACTGAAATGTTTGAAAAATGAAAAACTTTCCCACAAATTAGCTTTCGGCTCCATTCATTTCCAATCTTGTTTCTCTTTCACTGACCATACACCTTTTAGTGCTGGATGCTAAAGGACACATTTATATCATGGCATAATCTTTAGTCTCTGCCTTTGTGTTGCAGAGCTAAATCAGTTTTCCAGTGAACAGTAGGATGTTCTTGGAAGCCATTTGTACACTGGGATGGCTAATGTAATGGAAGCTATTTAAAATCATTTCAATATATCCATCTACATGTATTCCTAATTCAACTTCCCCTTTGCCAGATTCCTGAAATGCTCCCAAAAACTCCAGTGCCAGCTGACTCAAGGGGAGGTGTGACAGAAATCACCATGGAAAAAGACAGCAATTATGATCAATGTCACAGGAAATATCTTTGCAAATTTTATGAAAATTTAAATGTAAATACATGGCTAAGGCCATTCCTCAGGAGCCTTGAAGCTTAAGCTTTATTCATGACTGGATAAATTGGCTTCTGAGACTCCATAGGTTTGCCTAAATTCACACAGTAGTTAATGGGGACAGTGTCATACGTCTCTTTCTCTGTGCAGTTATCTTTTTCTCTTTACTTTTCAAAGCAGAGATGTATGCATTTTTGTTCTTTTTGCCACATTTAAATGTCATATGACAATTAATTTCAACTACATAGTAATTAAATACTGATATTCTGTTGAGAACTATAATGACAAGAGGAAATAGAGTCTTGGAATATTTACCTTAATAGATTATTGTTTACATTACTCTGTTGCGCTAAGGCCTGTGCTTAAAAGAGAAAATAAGCATTTGAAGTTGAATGGCTTAAATTTAGAGATACTAAAAGGAAAAATAAAATTGCAGCATGACTAAAATCTAAGAAGTTAAGAAAACTGAGTTGTTCTTTATTCTGTTGTCGTTATCCAGCTACTTACCTTTCTGCTGTATACGTAGTCATTCAAATGCCAGGTTTATTTTGCCTCTGTGCATTCAATGTTTGCTCTAGCATATAGATTTTCATTCCAAAATTTAGAATTTTTTAAAAGTGTAGAAGCTTGAAATAACTAGGGGAATCGTTGTTCAACTACTTTATGCTCCATCATAGATTTATGTTTGTGGAACTTCATGGCCTTTTGTTTAAAATTATTTGGGGAGACCTATGTTACTCCTGATAATGTAAAAAATAATATTTATTCAATGCCGTGATAAGGTTGTAGTTTCTGGGTGGAGCTGTGTAGGCATGGAAATAAGAGGGGATGCCTGAATAGAATAGTAATTCCTGCCACTTATTTAAGATTATTATGACCTGGGGGTGCCCGGGTGGCTCAGTCGATTGGGTTGAGCGTCTGATTCTTGATGTCAGCTCAGATCATGATCTCACGGTTTGTAAGTTCAAGCCCCACATCGGGCTCTGAGCTGACGGTGCTGAGCCTGCTTGGGATTCTCTCTCTTTCCTTCTCTCTATGTTCCTCCCTTGCTTGTGCTCTCTCTCTTTCCAAATGAATAAACACATAAAAATTTAAAAAAATATTTAGTGTGTACTCTGTCCAGTGTTAACATTCTGTATATATTACCCTATTTAATCTTTAATAAAAAATTATAAGCATTATTTCCATTTTCATTTTATAGATGAGGAGACCAAAGCTCACAGATGTAAAATAACTCAGACAAAGACGACTTAAACTCAGATATTTCTACTTCACTGCACATGTGACTAACCACTGGCTTATACTGATGTTTTATCTTTGAGTGAGTCATTGACAGCTGTAAGAAGATGCACACCAAGGAAACACACCAACCACAAGCAAGGATGAGAAAAGCTCCAATCATTCCAGAGAATTCTAAAGAATTCATGCCTCTGATATGGTGACTAGAGGAAAAGTACTGAAAGTAGGCACCGTCGTCTTGTTTGAGTGCAGTCAGCCCCATAAACCTACTGCATTTATGCATTTACTGAACTGTATCTTAAGAAACTCATGATCAAAACAAAATATCATGGAATGTATCCATTGAACTAAAGTAAAATAGTCATATAGTGATTTCCCATAAGGTTAGTTGAGTTGGCAGAGTTGAAGGTCCTCAAAGAACTGTTTTTGATGTCTTTTTTTGTTTTCCTTCTCCCGTGAGAGCATGATAACAGTCTGTTAGAAGAGATGGAAACTGGGGGACATGAGTATGAATCTGACCTGACCTGACTATCGGGATTGAAGCAGTGAGAAAGTAGATGAGACTCCATGCTTTAAAATATTTTTAAGTGTCTTATATCTGATTCAAACATTTAGCAGGTGTTATTTGGTAGGCAATACAGACCATTATTTTAGGATTTGAAGCAATTTTACAGAAACTTATTCTCAGAAATTAAATATGACTGAGGAAAACTTAAGCCTGTCTTCTTCTAGGGATAAAATAATGCAGGTTTATTTGAATAGAAACAGACAATTAAAATATCAGCCACACAAATTGAAAATGTACTATGGTGAGTAGATAGTAATAGTAAACTCTAGTTTCTAGCTAATGTGAGGTCTCTTTATATCACAGAAAAAAATGCTGGATGAAAGAGTAATAGAGTGAAATTCAGAGTTGTGTCAGAGGACTTTTAAAAATGTGATGAGCTGGCTAATCTACAAAAATATATTTATTTTCAGTACCATCTAGAGTAGGTGCTCTGTAAAAGATTTATCCTGTCCACAGTTGGAGGGAGATAAACATACCCCCACTTACACTTGGGCCTTTTTCTTCTGTTGTATGATTAATGCTATCCAATGCCTCTTAGATCCTTATTTGGACTTGGTTACTCTTTTTTGTAATGGGAGGGAACTTGAGATATTTAATAGGATATATTCTGCCAATTTTACTTTTTCCTCAAGCCCCCATGCCATACACTCATTGCTTTATTCGTTGTTCTTTATCCTGTTGGGGGACCATCCCTTGTTAACTGTACTAGCTTTTTCTATCCTTTAAAAATGGCCATTGCCCAGGGCCACTCTTTCACTTCTGACTCTGATCCCTTTCCTTCTGCCTCCTCTGCGGTCTACTTACATCCTCCTTCTTTCCCTGATCCACTGGCTCTTTTGCCTGTACTAGCATCCAAACTAAAATTTCCACATCCCAACAAAAACTTCTTTCAGTATTACTTCTATCTGAGTGGCCTCTCTTCACTAATGCTTCTCTTGTTCCCTTCACTTGCAAAATATTGCCTGAATTCTTTCACTGGTCAATTATTTGTTATTCCTCCAAAATCTGGTTTCTGCCTATTCAATATTTTATTGAAAGTGTTCTCATCTAATGGATAAATGGAATGACCTCCATGATGTGCCTATAATGTTTGGCAGTAGTGATCAGCTCCCCTTCCCCACCTGAAATTCTCTCCCTTGGTTTTGGTCACATCGCTCTGTCTTGATTATCTTCATTGTGTCCAAACTTGCTTGTTATTTTTCTTTCTCCTCTGTACCAAATATGTGAAGGCATTCTGGGGGAACGTTTTATCATATATCTGTTTTCTCATTTGTTTATCGATTTAAAATGAAATCCATTCTCCTTACCATGGACCTAATGGAGTCTGCATGAGTTAGCTCTGGCTTACTTTCTGACCTCAGTTTATACTTCTTTGATGCAGTATGCTCCAGTCATTCTGGCCTAGAGTTCGTTTTGAAGTTTTAATTCTGTGATAGACCTAAATAATCTAAGATGATAGAGTTAAAAGACTGCTTTAAGCAGAATACCTTCAAGTATCCCCTTCACCAACTATGTGTCCACAACAGCGAGGATATAGTTGATGCACAGTGGATGCTTAATTAATAAATCAGTTGTCATTGTGTGACTTATCCTAAGTCACTTCTCTTTGTACTTCATCTTTTGTGTTTATGTTTCAGTTTTGCTTTCTTTTATTTCTTGTGAGAAGTGACACAGAGAACATAATTCTTTCAAGACCAAAGGTAGCAAGTGTTAAAGAGGAGACATTAACACAGATATCCTGTCACCATTTTTTTGCATTCTTGGTTTAATGAACTATAATAGTTGACTTTTTAAACTTACTTCTAAGGAATAAATTTCAGGCAATAAGGAAAATAAAGAAAATACTGACTTCTAAGGGCATAGAACCATATAAATTTGTTATTTACCTGACAAATGTCATTTTAAAGATTTTCTTATGACTCCTAAGATGAAATACATTTTTGAGTTTCAGTCTCTGAACCCATGAATAAATATTTCAGCTTTCTATCAATGATTTTACTATAGGAACATGGTTATAAAACGAGTCCTTTATAATAAAAAATACAGCTAAACAAAAGGAAATTTAGTGTCTTTTTAAAATGTAGACTTAACTGTAATTCATTATGCTACAACTACTTTTAACCACAACTAAATTAATTCCATTTGTAAGATACTATAATTGCAACAAATTGTGCTTTAAAGAATAGTTCAAAATTCTTATGATGTGTTCTCACATAGTCAGAGCATTTACCTGTATATTTTAGTTTTAACACATTAGCAATAATAAATCCTAACTTCTTTTTTCTAAAGAATGATTTTGTTCCTTTTGTAAGAAAAAGATACAAGCCTGTTATTTAAAAAAATAGATAAGCAATACAGAAACATTCAAGATTATAAAAAATTTATTCAAATGTAACCACCCAGAAAATGGTATTACTAATATTATGCATATGACATTCTAGTTATCTTTTTATATAAGACTTGACACCCTAACTTCTTTTTGAGCCATGAAAATAAACTCTTATATACACATAATTTTTTTATCTTCATATATATGAATGTGCATCAATATATGTGCACATATTATTAATGTATATATATTTAAATAGAGAAATGGGCTTAAGATTTGCTACTTATGGTTAAGGTACTTATAAGTCAGTAAAAATGGTTTTACTAATTGGTATGTGATCTATATAGAGACTATTGTTTCTTAATGTTTCTGTGGTTCCTATTTTTATATAAATGGATTCATTCAAGTTTGGCACAATATCTTTATTTTTATGTCCAATTAATTGAAATTCAAAAGCTAGTTAACAGAACCTGAAAAACTATGGCTTGATGAAATTAAGGGGTTCTTTTTTACTCACGTGAAAGCCCTAGATGGAGGCATCCTAGAAATGTTATTGAGGCCTGACTGAGTCCCCAGAAACCAGACTTCCCTTGGCTTTCTCAGCCTCTCTCCTGAGAATGTGATACTTCTCATATTTGCAAATTGGTTGCCAGACTTCAGCCACCAGTGTGCATTTCAAGGTGTAAGAGAAAGACAAAGGGCAAAATGGGACAGGCCAACTGACTTGTTTCTTTCTTAAAACTCCTTCCAACAATTTCCATTTCCATTGCTGGGCTTGAAATGTGTCATGAGGACATTCCTGGATGCTAGCAAGTGGAGTAACATAATGAGCATGCAAGTTGTGGACTCTGCCATAGATATTTTCCTAAGCAGTTAGGCAAAGACTGGCTTGACATATTTCTTCAGCTTTAGTCAAATCATTCTTGTGTTTGTTTCTTCAAAAGTCCCATGTTGCAAAGCAGATTCATGATAAAGTTGCTAAAGTTGTTTTAGATTCAGTGACCTGATTTTGAGGGCAAACAAAGTTGCAATTGTCTGTTTTAATCACAAAATCCTTCCTTGTAGTTATTGAGGAAAACACTGTAGTTGGATCCCACAACACCCCTTCACCTCTTCCTTCTTTCATTTCTGTCCTTTTTGTAAAGTCTGGAGAGCTGAACACTTCCATCCCCCATGCTTCCGGCTGGTAGGGTTGGAAAGTTCATAGGGTTTTGGCTACTGGACATAGGAGGAAGTGTGCTAAGAATGTGCATAAGAAGCTTTACTTTTTCATTAAAAGAAAACCAGGGAGAGACATTACCTCTTTCTCCTTTCTCCTCATTCTCTCTAAGTACAGCTATGATGCCTGCAACCTGAACATCCATGGTGAGAACACGAAGGACCATGCATGCAAGAGAAACCTAGATAATCACAGTCTTAAGCCCTAATTAATTGTCGAGTCACCAGGCCAAGGTCTATGTCAGAACCTACATGACTTAATGTGAGAAAATGTTTGTCACTGTCAGTTTTTCCATTATTTTCAAGTAGACTCTTGCTCATTTGATGCTTTATTGATTTCTTTACTGAATCAAACTAAGATTTGTTTTTTGTTTTTGAGACTTTGGCCTGGTTTAGAGTTATTATCCAAAACCTCTACAGGGAAGGCTTCATCTATCTAAACCTTGCATGCAATAGCAAAACGGTATGTACTCACATTACCTGTGTGGAGCTCAGTATGGTTTATGTTGTCAGACAGACTTAACTTTGAAGCCAGGATTTGATTTTGAGGAGTTAAATCCAAAAAAGGAATAATAATGACTACATCATGAGGATTTTGCAACCTTGAATATTATAACATGGAAATATATATTGCCCAGATATTGGCTTTCTCTCTTGGAGTACCTTCAAAAAAGCACCTTTTTTGGTTTTCATTTATTTTTGAGAGAGAGAGAGAGAAGAGAGAGAGAGAGAGAGCGAGCGAGCATGGGTGGCTGAGGGGCAGAGAGAGGAGACACAGAATCCGAAGCAGGCTCCCAGCTCTGAACTGTCAGCACAGAGCCCAATGCCAGGCTTGAACTCACAAACCCTGAGATCATGACCTGAAGAGAGAAGATGGACGCTTAGCCTGCTGAGCCACCCAGGTGGACGCTTAATTGACTGAGCCACCCAGGCGCCCCTCCTGGAGTACTTTCAATAAAGACCAAAGGATTCCGTTTGCTGAGTTTCAGTTTTATTTGGGACATATTATAATTTTTATTTTGGGATCACAGAATTTGGAATATCAAAGAGAGAAATACTCAAAGCCCACTTGTATGAATTGTGAGCTTGGGCAAGTTACTTGATCTTTCTGAATCCGTTTCTTTGCCTGCACTGAAGAGCACAGTAGCACTTACCCTCAACTAAATGAGATGTATCATGTGAAAACTCTTAGTCCTTGCCATGCTAGTGAGCAATTAGTACCTTGCTATTTTTCTTCTGCTTCATTAGAGTTTGCTACTCATAATTATATTTTAGAGTGAATGTCCCATATTTTGAAGTAAGTATTCCTTTTGATAGTTTCTATTGACTTAAGAGAAAGTAAACTAGTGACAATAAACATACAGAATGGTTGGGAAATATTATGTTCTCTTGAAATCTATATTCTCATTGACCGAAACCATACTACATAGATTATCAAACTCAAATATACGTATAATTAATACAGGCATACTAAATACCACCTACTTTTATATTAATCACTAATAAGATACTTTAATATCTTGACAGCTACTATCAAGAAGCTCCATTGTCGGGGCGCCCGGGTGGCTTAGTCGGTTAAGCATCCAACTTTCGCTGAGGTCATGATCTCGCGGTTCGTGGGTTCAAGCCCCGCGTCGGGCTCTGTGCTGACTGCCAGCTCAGAGCCTGGAGCCTGTTTTAGTCTGTGACTCCCTCTCTCTCTGACCCTTCCCTGCTCACGCTGTCTCTCTCTCTCTCCTAGAAATAAATAAAACATTTTAAAAAAAAGAAAGAAGCTCCATTGTTCTTGCTCAGTAGATTTTTTTAAATGTTCATTTGAATTTTATGGCTGGGATTTTAAAAAATTGACTTTAATATTTATCATGTTAGGTAGGTAGATAGATCCTTTTTTCCTGTATTTTCTTCAGAGTGATCTTTAGTAGCTACTGTTTTGAAAATATAGTACATTTATTAACATTATAGGTGTGATTTTGATTTTCTAGTCTTTTAAATACCTATTTTTTAACCCCACTGGTGTATCTGTACCTGTAATATTGTTTTAGAAAAAAAGTTTGACAATAATTTTCTAAGGAACATAGTATTTGCACACCAAATCTATATTCTTCATTTAACTTTCTCTGGAACTTTAGGAAAGGAGCATAACCTTTATTTTTGTCCCTCTCAAGTCTCCTTTACTGAAACCTGATCCTACTTTTGAAGAGCCAGCAAAGCTATAGTTTGGAATTATAATGCTCCTAAAAATACTGTGTTTATCTTGTGCTCGCTACAATCAATGCTTAAATATGGAAAGAGTACAACCCCTCTATTGTCACAATATTGCATCTTTCCCACATTTTTACGGCCTATTTCCAGCAGGAATGGGGATTCAGTGTCAGCACTTTTCCCAACTATGACTTAGCACTCATCAGTATTCTTGCTTTGTAGGCTGGGAAGAAAGTACTTCTCTGTCCTTATCTGTTCTGACAATTTGATATATTTAGGTTTATCTCATGAATATCATTTGGCGTTATTTTTGGCATTTAGTAAAAATAGATGTTTTTCAGCTGTACAGAGCTATAGTTTATAATAAACTTTATATTGCCATGTTCAAGGAAGAAATTATGATGAATCGAGACCATTCTCTCCCTGTAAGCCAGATCTCGCCATTTTTACACTTCTCATTTAGCCTGGAGAGGAAGTTGCATTCACCACTTGGGATTATTTTACCTGGCTATTCTTAGCTCCAGAAGTTTGTCATCATCCGTATGATTAAAAATACTTACCAAACATCTTTTTTCCCCCATGGTCCTTTATATGAGTGAATCAGCCTCTAACTTTTGGATGGTCATGAGGATTGGCAAGAAACCACAGTGGTTTGGAGCAAGTCAAAGTCTTCTCCATGCATGTCCAAACCGTTTAACTAAGGTTTGACATTGATGTTGCAGGTAATCTGACTCAGTGGTAGTTGAAACTATGTAATGATAATTAAAATACCAACCCACAAGCTCAGCTTGTGTTTTGTTTTGCTTTAAGACTTGGAATACATGGTCAACAAATAGGTCATTTAATATACATTTAATGCTTTGTTTTTGGAGAAGGCCATACACATTACTGAGGGAGTTGAGCGTCATATGATATACCCACTAAGAGGACCAACTGTCACTCCTTCCACAAACCTTAATGTCTTTTTTCAACACAGCTTACATAAAGAAGAGGCTTATTCAAGTTTTAGGGACAATAAGAACCTATAGGTCCAATGCTGTGAGTTAATGGAATGAACACTAGTGTGAATAATATCTATGTTGGTTAAGGGCAGGCAGGCAAAGGGCTGCTTGACCAAACGTTTGTTCTCAGCCTGTCTGCCAAAGCTTCTGAAATTTTCACAGTTGGCAAGACTCTGTAAGTGTCTTTTCAGCTTGTACTGAGGTTTGGCAGAGGCCTTAAAATTTAGGCAACACGGGTTGTTGGCTTTAGTTTAGCCTCTGGGTTTGGAAGACTGATTTGCTGAATGCCATTGCTATCATTTCCTGAAACCTGGAATTTGTGTGATATCATGTGGATTAACCATCATGTGATGGTACATCTAATCAGTGTAATAGTAATATAAACAAAAGTGTACCATTTATATTGATTCTGAAAACCTGAACATATTCTTATGATTAAAAATTTTTAAATGTAGTGAAATACACAAAACATAAAATTTACTATCTCAACTATTATGTGTGCAGCTCAATAATGTTAAGTACACGTTGTTGTACTCACATTGTTGTACAGCTGTTGTTTAGGCTGCCATAATAAGATGCCATAGATGGAGTGACTGATAAGCAACAGAAATTTATTTCCTACATCTCTGGAGGCTGGGAAGTCTAAGATGAAGCCATAAGCTGATTTGGTGTTTGTCTTTGTGCTCTATCCTCACATGGTGGAAGGTGCAAAATTGCTCTCTGAGACCTCTTTTAGAAGGGTGCTAATCCATTCATGAGGGCCCCATCCTCATGATCTAATCACCTTCCAAAGGCTCCACCTCCTAATACCATCACACGGAGCATCAGTTTTCAACATATGAATTCTGTTAGGACACATATGTTCAGACAATAGCAGCAACCAATCTCTAGAGCTCTTTTCATATTACAAAACTGAAGTTCTGTGCCCCTTAAACTACTCCTTGTTCCTTCCTCTAGCCCCTGGCAACCACCATTCTACTTTTGTCTCTTTGAATTTGACTACTCTAGGTACTTCATGGAAATGGAATCATACAGTATTTGTATTTTTGAATGGCTTATTTCTCTTAGTACAATGTCCTCAGGATTCCTCCATATTGTATTAAGTGTCAGAATTTCTTTCCTTTTTTATGTTGAATTATATTCCATTGTACATATATATCATATGTGGTTTATTCTTTCTTCTGTGGATGGACACTTGGATTGTTCCATATTTTAGCTATTGTGAATAATGCTGCCATGAACATGAATGTAAAACTATCTCTTTGAGACAGTTTTCAATTATTTTGGGTGTACACCAGAAGAAGAATTGCTAGATCATATGGTAATTCTGTTTTAATTGTTCTGAGGAACTGCCATTTTGTTTTCCATGGACACTGCATTCTAATTCAATAGTACACAGGGTTCCCATTTCTCCACACTCTTGCCAATACTTGTTTTGTTTTCTTTCCCTTTCTTTCACTTTTAAATAGTAACCATCCTAATGGGCATAATATGGTGTCTTATTTTGGTTTTGATTTGCATTTCTCTAATGAGTGATATTAAGCATTTGTGTGTGTGTACTTGTTGGCCACTTATATATCTTCTTTGGAGAAATGTCTATTCAAGAACTTTGCCCATTTTTAATCAGGTTGTTTGGTTTTTTGGCGTTAAGTTATAAGAGTTCTTATATATTCTGGATATTAACCTCTTATCAGATATATGATAAATATTTTCTCCCATTATGTGGGTTGCATTTACATTCTGTTGATTGTGTCCTTCGATGCATAGAAGTTTCAAGTTTTGATGTAATCCAACTTATGTATTTTTTGTGTTGTTGTCTATGATTTTGGTGTCATATCCATGAAATCATTGTCAAACCCAATGTCATGAAGATTTTCCATATGGTTTCCTCTAAAAGTTTTATAGTTTTAGCTCTTGTGTTTAGGTCTTAGATCCATTTTAAATTAATTTTTTATATGATGTAAGGTAAGGGTCCAACTTTGTTCTCATTCCTGCATTCTTCATTCATTCTTTTGCATATGGATATCCAGTTTTTTCAACACAATATGTTGAAAACACTGTACTTTGTCCATTGAAAAATCTTGACATACTTTGTCAAAAAGAAAAAGGCATTTAACCACATGGGTTTTTTCTGGGGCCTCTATTCTATTGGTCTATATGTCTATCTTTTTTCCAGTAGCACATTGTTTTGATTACTGTAGCTTTGTGTTACGTTTTGTATCAGGAAGTGTGAGACCTCCAACTTTGTTCTTTTCCAGAATTGTTTTGGTTATTTTGGGGTTTAAGATTCCTTCTGAATTTTAGAATGGATTTTTCTGCAAAAAATTTCTTTGGGATTGTGATAGAGATCACATTAAATCTGTAGATCACTTTGGGTGGTATTGACATCTTAATAATGGTAGGTCTTCCAATCCAGGATCACTGAATGCCTTTCCATTTACTTGTGTCTTCTTTAATTTCTTTAAGTGCTTTATCGTTTTCAGTGTACAAGTCTTTTGCCTCCTTTGTTAAATTTATTCCTATAATGCAATTGTTTCCTTAAATTTCTTTTTGTGTTATTCATTGTTGTTATGTAGAAACACAATTGATTTTTGAGTGTTGATTTATATAATGCAACTTTGCTGAATTTATTATTTGAGCTAAGAGGATTTTTTGTTGATGAACATTCATTTTAAAAATAGACAAACATATGCTAAGCAAAATAAGTCAGAGAAAGACCAGTATCATATGACTTAACTTATACGTGGAATTTAAGAAACAAAACAGATGAACATAGGGGAAGGGAAGGAAAGTAAAGATAAAAACACAGAGGGAGGCAAACCATGAGAGACAAATACAGAGAACAAACTGAGGGCTGCTTGAGGGGAGGTGGGTGGGAGGGAGGATGGGCCAAATGCGTGGTGGGTATTAATTAAGGAGGGCACTTGTTGGGATGCTCAGTGGGTATTATACATAAGTGATGAATCACTGGGTACTCCTTCTGAAACCAGTACCGCACTGTATGTTAACTAACTTGAATTTCAATAAACAAATTTTCAAAAAAGGAAAAAAATAGGCAAATATCTTAGAGATAACAGTGAAAAATCTTATGTGAATTACACACTGAAATATGTGTATGTTAGTGTAAGTGTAAATGTTATAATGAGGAATAATTGTGAATATTCTTATTTTATTAAGAAAAATATTGGGGTACCTGGGTGACTCAGTCAGCTAGGCATCTATCTTCAGTCATGAGCTCACAGTCATGGGTTTTAGTCCCACGTTGGGCTCTGTGCTGACAGCTGAGAGCCTGGAACCTTCTTCAGATTATGTGTCTCCTTTCTCTCTGCCTCTCCCCAGCTCATGCTCTGTCTCTGTCTCTCTCTTTCTGTCTCTCAAAAATAAACATTAAAACAAAATACAAAAAAGAAAAATATTTATCAAAAGTTTCTAAGTACAGTGAAATCTAATGAGTCTATTAAGAGTGATTACATTAATTAGGTAGCTTAGGAAGACCTTATATTCTTTTTGAACCCAAAAATGTTAATATAATTTTAATAATACAAGGCAGAATATAGTTACCTGACTTTGTAATTCGAATTTTTAATAATTAAACAAGTGAAGTTTTCACGCTGAAATTTCTTCACATCTTTAAGCAAAAGTGACAAATATCAACATTGCACTCCAAATTCACAAGAGAGAAACCTTCAAAATCGTTACATAGAATTCATGATTAATCCTCTTCAATACAGACAATATAGGAACTATAAGAAAGTATGAAGAAAAGAACAAATTATACAGAGAGTTGAGGTATGCCCTAAATATATATGTATATATATGTATGTATATGTATATGTATATGTGTATATATATATATAGGCACAGAGCCCAACTTGGGACTAAAACCCATATATATTTTTTTTTTACTACACAATGAGCACGTAGGATTGCAGATGTGAAATTGGGTGACCACAGGAGCAATGTAGTAACTCTCTCTGTTAAGAATTTATCTATCCTGCACTAATAATGTCAAACTTTTAAAATCTGACCATTGAATATGTTAATAATAAAACTGTATTAATAATTAAAGTTGTTTAATAACATCTCAGGTTTATTATTGTATATCATAGGTTCATTGTGTAATTAAAAGATTCACTTTGGCCTTCACCTTGGCAAAATATTGATTTTTAATGTGTGCTCATTCATCATTTGATTTATAATATGTAATTGGTTTGCCTATCTTATGTGGATACGTGTGTTTACCTGAAGTGAGCTGAAAGACTAGAGCCTAGGGTAGCTTTATTTGATAATGCTGTTGCTAAACATTAAGAGAATGGAAGTTCTATGGGGAAGATTCAGGATGATGTACATGATGTGTCTCTTGATAGAACAATAAAAGGGAAAAGGTAAATTTTACTTATCTTACAGATTGTCTAGTGCAGTTCTGTAGTGTCACAATTATTGATAACGTGTATGTTCAACTATGACACTTTAGGAAACAAAACAATATATGCTAGGTAACATGTGGTATGCCAGGAAGTTTGTGCCTTTATCAGACAATGATAAACTTACCATTGATATAAGAGAGAAATATGAAATATTATAATAGATTTTATTTAATTGAAAAGGAAATGTCTCGTACATCAGTGGATTACAGAGTGAACTAATAAAAATTGTAGGCTTTGAGCATACTTTTAAAATACAAATCAGGTTCTGTGTAATTGCTAGATTATTGTGTATATAATGGTCATGCAGTAGAATTGATTAAAATAAAAAATTTAGTAATATAAAAATTAATGTAATTTTATATAGCAATAATACATAATTCCATTACCTAGATTAATATGGTGTTTCAGTCAAGTTAAAAAGCTAATATCCTTTGCAGTGTACTATCTCACAGAAGATATTTTACAATAAAGTATGAGGAACATGGGATTTCAATTCTTAAGCAATTTATCCATTGTGATATGTCATTGCCCTTTCTCCCCTGCAAGCATGTGAACATGCATACAGACAGATACAGAAGACAGACAGACCATACACGTGTGCACACACCCACACATACCTGCTTTTATTCTCCATTACTTATTTTGGCTTTCATCAATTAATTACATGACTTACAAAGGATTTGTCAAAGACCTAATATATACAATAGTAATGTTCAGTCTTCTTATGCAAAAACCTAATAGTAGGTCTCAGGAGTTTATCAGCTGGTGTACTATAATTCTAAAGTATGCTCATTTCAGATTAGGAACAGTGATAAACAACTTCATTTGTTTAGTCTTTCTTTCATTCTTTATTTTTTTTTTTTTCATTTACATTGTATTGTCAAAGAGTAGCATGCTTATGAAGTGTTATTTTGGTCATTTATGCTGGTGGCTACGGAATGCTACTGCCCAAAGATATCCATGTCCTAATCCTGGATACCTGAAAACACATTAATTTAAAGGGATTTTGCATACATTAAATTAAGGATATTGAGATGGGGAGATTATCCTGGATTATCTGGGGAGCACGATGTAATCACAAGGTCCTTATAAGAAGCCAAAGGTTCAGAGTTGGAGAAGCACATTGGTAGATGGTGTGCTGCTGGCTTTGAAGGTGGAAGAGAAGATCACAAGCTAAGAAGTGAAGAGTGCAGGCAGCCTTTAGAAGTCAGAGAAGGCAAGCACACACATTCTCCTACAGAGAAAACCAGCCCTGCTGGAACTTTGATTTTAGTTTACTAGGACTGATTTTGAACTTCTGACCTCCAGGATTGTAAGATAATATGCTTGTGTTGTTTTAAGCCACCAAGTCTGTGGTAATTTGCGGCCACCAGAAGTTTGTAACAGCAACCAATATGCAAACTAATGCACCCCAAATATTTGTCTGAGTATTTCTTTGTGATTACTTTATTAGGAAAATATAATCACTACATTGTTCATTACAGTAATTGATAATAAAAAACATTTTTAATCAAGAAAATGCAAAGGTTATCTTAATATCTTATTCATTCAATCACACACACACACACACACACACACACACACACACACACACACAGGGCCAGAGGTGGGAAGAGAGGTGGGATTGCCCAGAGAATGGAGGCTGTGTCTCTACAAACTATCATGCTCTGGGGTGAAATCTCAAGGAATGTAAGAATTCTACATTTCAGTCTGGTGTCCAGGTTGTTAAGACTGTTTATAAATGTAGAATGCTAGAGCACATTTTATTTAACAGTAGGTTAACTAGATTTATATATTTCAAATATTTGGACGTACGATATGCAGACTTCTTTTCACTCTGGGTCCTGGAAATATTACTGTCAGGCCTTTTCTCCAAGATCATTTTCTGCTGTTTCTCACTTGCTCTGTGTGCTCCAGATTTAACTAGCCAAGCACAGATTTCTCAGTCTTCCATGCTACTTGATACTTTTGCATGTATTGCTTCCTTTGCCAGGAGTGCCGTTTCTTACTCTTTCAGCTAGCAACCTGACACATATTCTTCAAGACCTAGATCAAAAGTTACCTCCAACCTCCTCTGGTCACAATTAACCATTTCCCTATTGGTGGTTCTTTTGCTTCTCATAGCCCTAACTTGAATGTGAGTTTCCTGGTAGAAAGGACATTTTATTCTCATCTGTATCCCAAATGCCTTGCTTCTAGCCAGTGTTAGTGGGCGAAAGCATACTCTGTGTATCTTACATATGTTGATAGTGTGAAGTGAAAATCGCTTAGTTTTCTCCTTCCTGTTGGTCTCAGTCGATAGCACACATCGACACTAAATGCATAGGTTTTTAGGCTAAGAAAAATCAATTTTGCAAATGAAGACCCCAGAGACCCAAAGTGCATACCTCTCTGGCTAAAATGTATTGAGAGCATGACTATATCTTGAAACTGAAGTGAGAATGGAGATCCTACTGCCTTTTATTTCTAAATCTCAGCCTCAGGACTTTTGGAGAGGCTCTGCTTATGTTTACCATCCAGCAGTATGGAGCATTACACATCTTCATGTACTCAAAAAGAGATGAGTGAGAGAGCTCCACAGAACACTAGAGGAGGACTCCAGTATCACCTCAAGAATGAAGGTTTTAGACCTGATCCTCTGTGCCTTCTGCATGGGTTGAAGAAGTATGAGGAAGTCTGAATCTCTGACATGTCATCAGGAAGTTTGTGTGGGATTATGGGTGGTGAACCTAAGTCTCTTTTCTGAGGAACAATAATCATAACCCATGGGAGCAATCTCTTTAGTGATATAACCTCTCCAATCACATAATGACTCTTTTTTGAGGTGGGGCTAGGAAGACAGGGAAGAAAAATAATGAGGGAGAAATGTAGGGAGAAAGATGCAAAATATTCACTCTAATACTTCCTGAATCGTGAAGGCAAAGAATGTTTCATCCTGTGTAGAAAGGAGAGGGTAGTGATTAAGTATAATCTCCTAATGGTAGGAAACCAATATGATTTTGTTGAGCCGTCCATTGGTTGTCATGACTGAGAAATCATGCATGAGAGCCACACTTTGTTCTGCCCTCCCATTAGGCTCTCCACCCTGTTCTGTGCACCAGGAAACTCATCTTTTTTTTTTTTTTAATTTTTTTTATTTTTTAATGTTTTATTTATCTCTGAGAGAGAGAGAGAGAGAGAGAGACAGCGTGAGCAGGGGAGGGTCAAAGAGAAAGGGAAATACAGAATCTGAAATAGGCTTCAGGCTCTGAGCTAGCTGTCAGCACAGAGCCCGATGCGGGGCTCGAACTCATGAACCATGAGATCATGACGTGAGCCGAAGTCGGATGCTTAACCAACTGAGCCACACAGGTGCCCCACCAGGAAGCTCATCTTGATGGATTGTTTCAAAGCACTCTCTTCCTTCTGGCTACCGGTTGGATTTCACAATAGGACATTTCCTGTAGACAGCTGTAATGCATGTATGCTCAAGAGAACATGAGATCTAGACACACAGGTACTGGAATTATTAGCATTTGGTTATTGTTGAAGACCAGGGAGTCTTTGAAATCACTTAGTGGAAACTCAAGAATGTAGAGAGAAATCTCACAACACTCTCCCAATGCCCCTTACATTGTGCTTCTTTCCTGACCCATTGAATCTTATCTTACCTCCTGTCCCCAGCCCCCCATATTTTCTTTTTAAAAATTTTCTTAATGTTTATTCATTCTTGAGAGACAGAGAGAGACAGGGCATGAGCAGGAAAGGGGGTAGAAAGAGAGGGAGAAACAGAATCTGAAGCAGGCTCCAACCTCTGAGCTGTCAGCACAGAGCCTGACACTGGGCTTGAATCCATGAATCATGAGATGATGACTTGAGCTAAAGTCGGACACTTAACCACTAAGCCACCCACGTTCCCCCTCCCCCATATTTTCTTATTTCAAGTGCTTCCTTCACTTATGTGTTCTTTTCTAGGCTACCTTGATTTCTGTCTTTGTCACTTTTGCTTAGAATTGTCTGGCATTTTTCTCCTGCCTCAAACACTGCCACTTCCTGGATTTTTGTGTTTCTGTTTCTTACCTCAGTCTCTCAGTATACACTCCTCTGTTCCCTGGTCTGTTGCTTCTGTACATCTCCACTGACTATGTTGTCTGTCTCCTCTATTGTCTCATGTCTTCTGCTTACATGGAAATAATTTATGTAACGTTTAATTTGACAATCTTGAGGTCTCAGTGTAAAAGAAAAACAATTCAGGCTAGTGAATGTGACAACATGGTTAAATTATAAGGAAGATGTTGGTTTTATCTAATACACTGTGATTTTAATAAGACTCCATAATGTTTCCTAAGCCAGGTGTTCATGGAATGTATACCACATATAGAGGGTAAGTTAGGCATAAAGTTATTTAGAGTATTAGGATTTTAGTTCACAAATCCCTACTTAGTGCACTAAATGGTACATTCATGAGCAGAAAGAAGGCACCATTTCTTTCTCTCATAACTCATGTGGGGAATCTGCCTCATCTGTTTTTTCTTCCAATGGTCCTTTCCTTGGCCACCATTTTTTTTTCTGCTCTTGAACATTGGTCTGTAAGAAGTTACAGAAAATATTTAATATATGACAAAAAAAATATCAAGGATGCACCATGCAGTTAGATTTCCTTAGCAAAGATTTGAAGAACTGAAATAAATTCCACCTAAGACTTTCCTAGTCAAAATGATATTTTCCAATTTATATTTTGCTCAGTGTTAGTTTTAGAAATAATTCTGTTATAAATCACTATATAAAATATCCATATTTAGAAAACATCTGTAAACCTATTTCTAGATATGTTTTCTTTCAGATGAATAAGTTTATTTTATGTACCTAAAAGATAAAGAAATGAGAAACTGAAAAATGTTCCGAGAAAGGATAAGTAATTTTGTAGGGTTAGATGTCTGACTTATCTACAATTTATCCTTTATTTATAAGTTGGCAATCTTTACTTGTTTAAAAGGCCAAGTACTAACCATAACAGTACTTAATTATTGCTAGGTATTCTGTAAGAGACACAGGTTTTTTCCATTTATCTCTCTATCAACTATCTATTTATTTATTTATCTCTCTGGATCTACAATCACAGCTTTTCTTTATATACAATCAAATAAACAGTTCTTTATATTGAATTGTTCTTTATTAATCCTAGTATCAAAGTTGACATAAAACATTCAATGTTCTCTTAACTCTTCTTAAAAATGAGACTCTCTGAGGACTTACAAATACTGATAGTCTAGGGTCATTGCTGTTTTAACTATATTCCCCACATGTCTTTGAATGTGAATTTATTTCTGAGTAGTACATGTATCCAGTATAATGATATGTTGGGATATGAAAGGATTATCCTAATTATTTTGGTTGCCTTTTCTCAGGACATCATAAGAAAGCATAATTTAAAAATGATTTCTCATTAATATGAGTGTCCATGTTGAATTGAAGACACTCAATTTGACAGAACCTGTCAAAGTGTTGAAGCCATTTCCCTCTCCTTGAGAACTATAAGAAAATGATGACTTAGAGAATTATACATTCTCATTTATGACTGGTCAAGTTATTATTATTATTTAACTAGCATAAAACAGTGGTAAAATATGACCTTTGGAGTGAGACAAACCAGGCTTCAAACTAGCTGCAAGTAGCTTTTTGACTTTAGGAATATCAGGTAATCTCATGAGGATTCACCTCCTCAATATGACATGGAGACAAAGATAACTCACTGATTTTTTTTTTTTGGTAGAGAATAAATGAAATAACTATAAAGAGTTTCTATTATAAAAACTGGCACATATTAGGTGCTCAGTAAGTAATTATCTCTGTATTTTAAAGTTTATTTATTTATTTTGAGATAGAGAGAGAGATAGAGAGAGAGAGAGCAAGCTCAAATGTAAATGGGGAAGGGTTAGAGAGAGAGGAAAGAGAGAATCCCAAGCAGGTTCCACACTACCAGCACTGAGCCAGATGTGGGGCTCAAACTCATGGACTGTAAAATCATGACCTGAACCAAAGCCATTGCTTAGCCAAGGAGCCACCCAAGCACCCCAATTAATTATCCCTTTAAAAATATTCATTGGTAGAGGCGCCTGGGTGGCTTAGTCGGTTAAGTGTCCGACTTTCGCTTAGGTCATGATCTCGCGGTTCGTGGGTTCGAGCCCCGCGTCGGGCTCTGTGCTGACTGCCAGCTCAGAGCCTGGAGCCTGTTTCAGTCTGTGACTCCCTCTCTCTTCTGACCCTTCCCTGCTCACGCTGTCTCTCTCTCTCCCTCCTAGGAAAAAAAAAACATTAAAAAATATTCTAAAAATATTCATTGGTAGCTTTCTCACTGTAGTCTCTAGGTCTGCTAAAATACAGGTAAATTTCTTCTTATCACATGCCAGCACTCCTCCCCATTTGGACTATCTTTTCTTGTCTAGGAGCATTTTTATATACTTTTTCTCCTTTAGTCTACACTTGAAATTTGGGCCTGCCCTCCATGTATATACATAGTAAAACCCTGTGTGATCATCTCAAAAGTTGCAGGCAATCTTGACTAACAAATATTGACCATTATCTACAAATAGACTGGTTTTGAAGGTTGGCGCAATTCTGGGAAGACCTTAACAGCTGTCTAAACTCTTTGGTGTTATTTATAAAGAATATTAGTTGGGGACAAATAGATTTAGATATTTTTAATCAAGCCTGACCTTTCAGTGCAACAAAGGAGGTGTGTGAAATGTCACAGTATCTAATGTAAGGATTTTAGAATGACTTGGAGTATTGACTGGGTGTCTGAAATGTGAGTGAGAGAGGAAGAAGCAAGAGTGAATAGAAAGGGGCTGGGGGCTGGGGTGAGGAGGCAGGAAAATAGGGATGAGTCAGACAGGAGAACAAACTGTGGTCAGTGACTTTCTTCTAATCATTTACTCAACACATACTTATTATCTGCTTGGTGCCAGGAGTCATGTTAGTCCTGAGCCTATGGTGATGACTCAGTGATAAAAAATAGTGAAGCTTATATGGTACTTAGGATGATCAAGTCTCAGAATGAATGTTTTAACATTATTAAATCATTTTGTCTTCATAAAAACCCTATGGGGTAGATATCATTGTAGGCCCATTTTACAAATGAGGAAACAGAGGCATACACAGGCTAAGTACTTTCAGCCATAGAGGCCCTGAGTGGCAGAGCTGGGATTAGATCCCAGGCAGTCTTGATCCCAGGCGGCTCTGGAGTCCTTCCTCTTAATTGCAACACTGCACTGAGCCTTCTTGAGGGTCTACAGTCCATGAACACTGTAAGTGCAGTGAAGGAAAGGGACAATTAGTAGCCATTTGTTAGAATAAAGAGCATAGGAAGATGAGAGAGCAATCAGGAAACACTTCTCTCCTTTGGTTTCTGAGTTAGGAAGAGATTCCCAGGAAGGTGAGGTTTCTGCCACTACCCATGGCTTAGTAGAAGTCAATTACGTGAGGGGAGGGAGAGGGAATCTCAAGGAAGGGTGAGCTCCATTAGTAAAGGTAAATACTTTGCATTTATTTTATATAAAAGAAATGATATTTGCAACAGAGTATCATTTTGTATTATTGAACAGAAAACTGTCCTCCATATTTTGCATGAGCTGCTCAAAGCACTCAGGGATTTCAAAACCATTGATACAATTGGGGTTTTGATTATAGTTGTGCCATAATGAAAGGTAATGTGGAGTTATTTCTCCGCACCAAACATGCAACTTCTAATAGTGTGCTAGGTTTTTAAAAGAAGTGAAGCAATGTCTCTGAAATGTGAGCTGTTTTTCAGAAGCATAAATCAAGATGCAAATCCTGGAAAGGCATCCTATTGTTGGCTTTAAGACCTTCTCTTTCCAACACAGTGAAGGATGACGTGTAATGATCAGAAACTCCCTAGATTCTGAAGTGAGTTTGTGAGTAAAGTGATAAAAGAAAAGAATGCCCCAGGTTTCTTTCCTTAGGAATGAATAATCCTTCAAAAATGTTCTATTTGCTTTTCTTGAATGCTTTACCTCCCTTCCCCCCCCTTCAAAGTCCACTTGTTTCTGTAATATGAAATATGTGTCACCTCCTCCTTAAAGGCACTTGCTGCATCCTGCCCCTAGGTAGATCCTGTAACCTTCCTCCACATTCGGCGCATGCCTTCACTATAGTGCTCGCATCACCAGTGCACATACATGTCTCATGTACCTCTAATTCTTAGTACATCTGTTTGTCTTTCTCGAGACTATGAGCCCCTTGAGAGCAGGAACTGCATTCTCTTCAGTCTAATGGAGTGCACGACACACTACTTATTAAAAGACTGAATCACCTAATACCAGTAAAATATGATCTAGTGGGGAATAATGCTATTTTATCAACTGGGAAAAAGTAAATGGGTCCTTAGAAATACAGGACTTGTCACCAATATTTCCTTTGTTTTTAAACCACTTCATGGTCAGGATTGGCCTCAAATACAGAACCAGAAGAACGTAGCTGTAAACCTGACTAAGTTCTCTGGAGCAGGAAAACAATGCTAAAGTAAAATTTTTAAAAATGTTTAAAAAACTAATCCGAGAATAGGGAGGGGGGAAAAGCAGATTCTTTTGGATAAGTAATGAGTGAGATACACTTCCTTCATTATCATGACAAACTTTGGATGTTACTCATCTTACAGTGTAGATCTAAAGCACGGCAGGATTAGAATTCTCAGTAACACTAACTAAAGAGAATCACTTTTTACAATCTACAATTTCTCTTCTTTCCTTTTAAAAAAATGTTTGTTTCAGGGCACCTG
Source organism: Hyaena hyaena (assembly GCF_003009895.1). Taxonomy (NCBI): domain Eukaryota; kingdom Metazoa; phylum Chordata; class Mammalia; order Carnivora; family Hyaenidae; genus Hyaena; species Hyaena hyaena. The sequence goes on along the minus strand of NW_024082058.1, from coordinate 137,584 downwards.
GGTGGCTCAGTCGGTTAAGCGTCTGACTTAGGCTCAGGTCATGATCTCACGGTTCGTGAGTTCTAGCTGGACATTGGGCTCTGTGCTGACAGCTAGCTCAGAGCCTAGAGCCTGTTTCAGATTCTGTGCCTCCCTCTCTCTCTGACCCTCCCCTGCTCATGCTGTCTCTCTCTCTCTCTCTTTCTCTCTCTCAGAAATAAATAAAACATTAAAAAAAATTTTTTTAAATGTTTGTTTATTTATTGAGAGAAGGTGAAGGGGAAGCACAGAGAGAGAGAGAGAGAGAGAGAGAGAGAGAGAATCTCAAGCAGGCATTGTCAGCACAGAGCCTAATGTGGAGCTGGAACTCAGGAACTGAGAGGTCATGACCTAAGCCAAAATCACCAGTGGATGCTTAACTATCTGAGCTATCCAGGTGCCCCTGGAATTTACTTTCAAACTTGCTTGTTTGCATATGTTTCAGGACTGAGATCACAGACTACATGGGCTGTATTCTGCATTCTTCATTTAATACTTTGTTGTGAACAGTCTCCATGCTCTTAATAATCTTTTTACAATATAGCTTTTTAATAGTTTATTGTCAAGTTGGTTTCCATATAACATCCAGTGCTCATCCCCACAAGTGCCCTCCTCCATGCCCATCACCCCCTTTCCCCTCCCCCCACCTCATCTGTCCTCAGTTTGTTCTCAGCATTCAAGAATAGTTTTAATGACTGCCTATATTCCATTAATTTACCAATCCATTCATTTATCAATCACTTATTGAACACTATGTGCCAGGTAGTAAGCTGTACCTCGGGGATACAAAAGCCAGCAGATAAAATCCCTGCTTTCATGAATTTATTTTAAAAATGTAATTTATATGGCCAATCCTGTTAGTCAGCTACCTAACCTTCATTTCTACCTCCTCCTCTCTATTTACAGGAATTGAGGCTGGACAAGAAAGACACTTTTCACACTTCTCTTTCAGCTAGGGCTGGCAATGTAACGTAGTCATGGTATGTGGGGTTTATGTAGAAGGCTCCTGCTGGATTTCTGGGAAGTTTTTGCTGTTTTGATAAAAGGAATGGACATTTTGGGGCGCCTGGGTGGCTTAGTCGGTTAAGCGTCCGACTTTCGCTTAGGTCATGATCTCGCAGTTCGTGGGCTCGAGCCCCGCGTCGGGCTCTGTGCTGACTGCCAGCTCAGAGCCTGGAGCCTATTTCAGAGTCTGTATCTCCCTCTCTCTCTGACCCTCCCCTGCTCACGCTGTCTCTCTCTCCTAGAAATAAATAAAAATATTTAAAAAAAAAAAAAAGGAATGGACATTTTGAGATTTTCTTACCATTCTGCCCTTCTTAAACAATATATGATGTCTGAGCTGTGTCTGACACCTTTCAACTCTGAGAATACTGGAACATTCTAAGGATGTCAGAGCAAACCCAGAAAAATCCTGGGATCTTGGTAGCATTGTTGAGCACCTAAAGCAGTGACAGCTGCTTCTTATCAATAGACTTATTATGTGAAAAAATGAACTCTTACCTGTTCAAGCCTCCATTAATCAGATTTCCTGTTATTTACAGCTAGAGTCCTAATGTTACATATTATTTAGCCAACCTGCTATTTCAGTGTCATTAGGTTGTTTTACACTTTTTCCAACTTTTAAATTACCCTGTAATGAATAATAGCTGGCAGAATTCTGCGCCCATTTCTAATTGTTCTGATGAAATACATTTCTAGAACACAGAATTGTTGAATATAAGAGTTTGATGCTTGATGTATTTTGGCCATATTTCCATCATGAAAGTTTGAAACCTTTTATATTCTCAAAGATGTGAGAACACCTAATTCAAGTGGTTGGTACTTCTTAACTATATATTTTCAATTTATTGATATGTAAAGTACTTAAATATCAACTTATTGATATGTAAACTTAATGATAGCAAAGATTTGAGTTCAGAACATATCCCCGTTACTCTCTGTGAGAAAACAAGGTTAAAAGAAAAGTAGTGGAACACTAATAGGTGCCCAGGAGCCTTTTGTAAAAGGAGAATATTTCCTTGTGTAAACTCTGTACGTGGAAAAAGAACCCATTCTTGCTATTTAAGATGCAGAATCAGAAAGAACTACAGTGTCAAGAGACACTTGTTCTCATCCAACTTGTCTTTTCTTCACTATTCTGAAACATATGCATAAATTTTGCTTCACAAAACATTTTGAGAATTTGTGTAAATTCCAGGGATAGTCCAGCCAACAGGTATGGTATTGTTTATAAAAACAAAACAAAACAAAAACAAACCTATAAGTACTCAGAAAAGAAATGCCAGTAAAAGCATTTGTGCTCATATATTATCATCTTATCCATTTTATTTTTTTAAAAAGTGATTATCAGCTTAGTTCAGCAAAACTCAACAGATTTCACATTTATGTGCTCTACACTTTGCCAACTCCTTCATATAAAATATGTTAATCCTGCTAGCAGATTGGAGTGGTTATTTTGTCTTAAATATACTCTTATCTGGTTTTGAACTACGGAATATATACTGAACTAAACATTATGCACAGTTTTCCTATATAGAACGCAACAAAACTTTCCTTTGGGAACTGTTTTCTGGAAGGCTAACCATGACCTAATTACAAGTACAGATAACCTTAAAGGAGCTTAAATAATCTCTCTACAATCAATCACTAAAGGCTATGCTAAGAAAGTACTTTTCCCTCTTCAATGCAGTTCTTCTATCGCAGTGTAGAGCCCTTTTATGTGAGTATGTGCTTCAACGTTTTCCCCTTAACCAGAAAGGAATATTTCCATTCTGTGTATTCCTTACACTGGCATATATTCAGCTACTACTTGCGTAGAGTTGCTGTTGTAGGAAACCTGGACGACCAGCTTGCACATATCTTTGCAAAAAAGGACAGAAGGAGCTGAGCAGTGTCTGCTGATGGCTCACTGAAGTCCACTCAAGTGTAAAATCTAGTTAGAAGCAGCCCAGTCCAGATACCGAAATGTGCCAGAAGGTAAGATTTCTAGAAAGTGTGTTTTCGTAATGATTATGAAAACTTTAAAGCTTTCTCAAAACACTATCATTGCCCTTCATATTTAACCATAACCCTGCTCTATGTTGCTTTCTCTGGAGTAAGTGCTTTTGAAAATACTGAGGGGGTAAAGATGAATTTAACAGGATTTGTTGTTTGTTGTTTCTGGGCTCACCTCTTTACCTTATGGTTTACATAACAGCTTTTTCCTTCTAAAACCTGTTCCCATTCTGGGTACCAAAATCCATATTTATCTTCCTTCCGCAAATTCCAACAGTCAAAGGATCTAAAGTGTAGATTGTTCTATCCATATTTATAGGGGTTCTTGATACATTAAATGTGGTCCTCCACTTAATCTCACCAAAAATTAATTTTGTCTTTGGGCATTCTGCTGTTAGCTTACTGTCACTGAATTTTAGCAGCTATTGGCTGAGTTCCACACTATGGCTCATGCAGAATCTGATTTGCCTGTAAGAAAAATATAAACCAGACAGTGATGAGACTGTTCAAAAAGCTTGATGCATTATGTGTGAAATCCTGGTTTTATCCTTAATCTCAAAGATTGGGCATAACTGCTCATATCGGAGGATTTCAGCTCAATGCCATCTTGATAAAGCAAGCACAAAATTTTCTAAAGAAAAAGATTTGTCCCCCACTCTGTCATTTCATTTTGTGGGGTTCCATGTCACAGTTTAAGATAGTAACCTACAGTGATAGCTTTAAAGATTGTATAAAACCGTGCATGAATATGTTTGGATAGGTGATGGCTTCTGTGGGGCCATGTACTATATTTATACATCCAGTAACTGGAAAGATATTGAAGAGATCATCTGCCTAGATCATCAGACTTACAGTCAGTAAAAAGATAGAGACACTGCCCATCACTTTTTCTGTAGCATCTCATAGATTTTCAATAATGCCAATATAGTCAATTGAATAGTTAGAGGCATTAATTCTAATTTATTCCAAGTATACTGAGGTTCCTCAAAAAGGTGAATATTGAGAGAAAATATCTTTTACTTTCAGTTTGCTTGTATTTAAAAATACTTCTGGGGGGCCTGGGTGGCTTAGTTGGTTAAGAGTCTAATTCTTGGTTTCCGCTCAGGTCATGATCTCATGATTCGTAAGTTTGAGCCCTGTGCCAGGCTGTATGCTGACAGTGTGGAGCTGTCCTTCTCTCTCTGCCCCTCCCCTACTGGCTTTCTCTCTCTCTCTCTCTCTCTCTCTCTCTCTCTCTCTCTCAGAAATAAATATATAAACATTAACAAAATAATAATAAAAAGACTTTTTAAAAAAATATTTCTTTGTAAGATAGATCACTGATAATCTGTCCGTACCTGACTCCTTGTTGTAAACTTAATGTACGGGGAAACATTGCAGTCTGATGTCCTAAACTGTATCTAATAATGAAAGATGAACCTTTAAGAACTTTGTTAACTTTATTGATTGATTGATTTATTTATTCATTCAATGAGTGATTTATTGAGTTCTCTCTGGGTATCAGGCTGTGTGCTGGCAATGTGATAGTAAGCAGAAATAGACATGTTCCCTGTTCTCTTGGAGCTTACTGTGAAGTAGAGGAGAGAGGCATTAATCAAATATATTATATATTGCAAAAGTGATAAGAGCATGAAAGGAAAAGGTAGATGATGAAGCTATGTGATTACTTAATGGGGGGATTTCTCCTAGTCAGAGAAGTCAAAATGGCTTTACTGAGAACTTGAAGATTGAAAGGACATGTGGAGGAAAAGCCGGAGTTATCAAGGGAAAGAAGAAGAGAGTCAGCAGCCTGTCCAAAGAGCCTGTGCCAGAAGGGATCCCAGCAAGTCTGAGGGACTAAAGGAAGGAAGACAGAGAGGCCAGGACTGTAGAGAATGTAGCTCGCTGTGAGGCTGGACTGGGTAGGTAACAGCCACTCACGCTGGTCTTAAAGTGTTTTATCTTTATCTTAAGAGCAATAGGAGTTCATTAAAAGATTTTTTAGCAGGTAGTTCAGGGAGCAGAATAGGATATATAAAATATGAAATTCCTGTTAGTCTGTGGGGGTAAAAAGAGCTGGAAGAAGGGGAGTATATGTATATCTGCTGTCTGGTTAGGGTTTCTGAGGACTTTACAAATGCAGAAGGGCAGTAAGGGGAACAGTGGGTTTCTTAACCAGGTTTCCAGAAACTGGTAATGATTGTTTGTAAGTCTAAACCTTGTTACAACAAATTACAGATACAACATTTATTATGATGATAATTATTAGTTGGTAGGATAGGCAATTCCATATGGCTAAGTGTTCCCGCAGGGAGGTCTTCGTAAGTAGGATGTCTGGTTTTGTTTTGTTTTGTTTGTTTGCTTGCTGATTTTAATTACTATTTTTTCTAGTTCCACATTCTTTTTCTTTTCAAAAAAATTAAATGTTTATTTATTTTGAGAGAGAGAGAGAGCGAGCAGGGGAGGGGCAGGTAGAGAGAAGGAGACACAGAAACCAAAGCAGGCTCCAGGCTCTGAGCCGTCAGCACAGGGCCCACAAGGCTCAAACTCACAAGTGGAGCTGTGCGATCATGACCTGAGCCAAAGCCCAACGCTCAACTGATTGAGCCACTGAGGCACCCCTCTAGTTCCACATTCTTAAGATGTAAAAAGAAAAGCAAAGATTCACTCCCAGCTCTCTCTCTTTGCACACACATAGTCTGTGCACACATACAAATGTATACATCAGATGGCTTATATGTAATTTTTTGTAAATTGTACTTAGAAGTTTATAACCTGCTTATCAAACTCCATTTGTAAGTAAGATCTTCCCATGTCATTGAAACACATAGCAGCTCTACCTTGATAATTGCATCATAATCTATTGTAAGGAGTGACTAGAATTCTTTTTAGAAATTTCCCCTTTGATGGACATTGTGTGTTAACTTCCCGTTTTCCCTATGATACAAGACTGGAATGAGTATTTTTGTTCATAAATGTTTTTATCTTTGTCTGACTATGTCCTTAGGATAAATTTCTAGATGAAATTACTGGGTCACTTGGGATACACACTTTTATTTATTTATAGTTTTATGTATAGTTGACACACAGTGTTACGTTAGTTTCAGGTGCACCACATAGTGATTCCACAAGTTTACAAGTTACGCTGTGCTCACCAGAAGTGTAGCTACCATCTGTCACCATACAATGCTGTTACTCTATCACTGACTGTATCCCTTGCATTGTACCTTTTATTCTCCTGACTCATTCATTCCACAGCTGGAAGTCTGTCTCTCACTGCCTTTTTACCCATTTCCCTCTCCCCTCCCCTCTGACAATAATTCCCTAATATTTCAATGTTTTTATGAAGTATCTGCCCTCCCCAAAGATTGACACAATTTAATCTTTAGCAGTTTTGGAGACCATTTCCATTTTATCACCTTTGTCAAGGCTGCATATGAACATTTTTATTCTGATTATAATTCTTTGCCTTTCTGGTAGGTTATAGATGATGTGGTTTGTTTGTTTGTTTGCTGTTTTCATTTGCTTTTTCAACTTTTAATTGATGTCATTGTTCTCAACAGCTCTGTATCACATTTTGGTGTATTCATTTCACTTTTAGGAATTCATTTAAAATAAATCCTTAAGTTATTTCAGTGTTTAATATAACATGTCCTTTCTTTGCAGAGTTTGGAGTCAATTTTTTATTCAGGGCAGCATAAGCATTTTGATAGAACTGGATGCAGCCAACATGTAAAAGACACATTTTCCTTGATGCTGTTATGCAAAGCCCTATTTGTCTCCCGACAAAACAATCCACAAATTTTTTTTAATCTAATCTTTAAAGCATTCATAGACTTTTTTTAAAGAGAAGTTATAGGTTTACAGAAAAATTGTGCAGAAGATGCAGAGTTCCCATATGCTCCCCACCCTCCCAACAGCATTTCCCCTGCTATTAGTTGGCATTAGTGTGGTTCATCTGTTAGAAGTGGTGAACCAGGGGCGCCTGGGTGGCTCAGTCGGTTAAACATCTGACTTCAGCTCAGGTCATGATCTCACGGTTCATGGGTTCGAGCCCCACATCGGGCTCTGTGGTGACAGCTAGCTCAGAGCCTGGAGCCTGCTTCAGATTCTGTGTCTCCCTCTCTCTCTGAACCTCCCCTGCTCACGCTGTCTCTCTCTCTCATAAATAAACGTTAAAAAAAAAAAAAAAGAACTGGTGAACCAATATTGATACATTATTATGCACTATTGTTTATAACTTATATTAACATCCAGTCTTTGTGCTGTATAGTCTGTAGGTTTGGAACATGTATCATGTCACATATCTACCATTATAGTTTATACAGAATCAGTTTTACTGCCTTAAAATTCCTCTGGGCTCCTCTTACACATCTCTCCTCCTCCCCGGACTCCTTGCCTGAACCTCTGGAGGTCATTGATATTTTTACAGTCTTTACTGTTTTGCCTTTTCCAGAATGTCATATAGTTGAAATCCATACCACCTGTAGCCTTTTCAGATTGAAATCCATGCCACCTGTAGCCTTTTCAGATTGTCTTCTTTCACTTAGCAATATATATTGAAGGTTCTTCCATTTCTTTGTGTGGCTTATCACTGAATAGTATTCTAAACCATAGTTTGTTTATCCATTCACTTCTTGAAGGATATCTTGGTTGTTTCCATAATTTTGGAAACAAATGAGAGTCCCCACTGCTGCACATCCTCACCAGCATTTGGTATTGTCAGTGTTTTGGATTCTAGCCATTCTAATAGATGTGGGGTGTTGTCATATTGATTTAATCTGTAGTTTTCCAGTGACATATGTTGACCCACCAAATTTTCATCTGCTTATTTTCTATCTGTATATCTTTTTTGGTGTGGTGTCTCTTAAAATATTTTACCATTTTTAAATTGGGTTGTTCATTTTCATATCATTGAGGGTTTTTCTTTTTAATTTTTAATGTTTATTTTTGAGAGAGAGAACACAAGCAGGTGAGGGGCAGAGAGAGAGGGAGCCACAGAATCTGAAACAGGATCCAGGCTCTGAGCTGTCAGCACAGAGCCTGACCCAGGGCTCAAACCCATGAGCCTTGAGATCATGACCTGAGCCAAAGTTGGACACTTAACTGACTGAGCCACCCAGGTGCCCCTCATATCATTGAGTTTTCAGAGTTCTTTATATATTTTGGGTGCTCTCTTTTATCAGATACGTATTTTGCACATTTTTCCCATGGATTGTCTTCGTTCTCTTCGTTGTGTCTTTCACTGAACAGAAGTTTTTAATTTTAATGAAATCAAATTTGTCGATATTTTTTTCATTATACTGCTTTTGGTGTTGTATCTAAAACATCACTGCCAAAAATCAAGGTCATTTAAATTTCTTTTATCTTCCAGGAATTCTATAGTTTTGTGTTTTATATTTAGGTTCACCATCCATTTTGAAGTTATTTTTATGAAAGTTGTAAGGATTGTGATTTTATTTTTTGTTTATTTATTAGTATTTTTTAAATTTAAATTCTAGTTAGTTAACATACAGTGTAGTCTTGGCTTCAGGAGTAGAATTCAGTGATTCATCTCTTATATATGACATCCAGTGCCCATCCCAAAAAGTGCCCTCCTTAATGCCCATCACCCATTGAATCCATCCCCCAACCCAACTCCCCTCCACAACCCTCTTTGTTTTCTTATTTAAGAGTCTGTTAAGGTTTGCCTACCTCTCTGTTTTTATCTTATTTTTCCTTCCCCTTCCCTGTGTTCATCTGTGATTTTATTCTTTTTTTGTATGAGGAAGTCCAGTTGTTCAAGCACCACAAGTGTATTTGTCCACACTTGGAACCCTTGAACACACTGTGCTGTAAGACTACAGATTCAGATGTAGTCATGAATATTTTGCTACTTCTGAATAGCTTGCTTGAAAGCCAAGAACAGTAACTTATATTTATTCTAAGAGTCTTTCATTTAGGGTGATGTCACTGTCAGGAGCATTCCATAATGTCCAGTTTTAATAGAACTGATGTGTTGTTTAACAACACACAAAGGACTATTCAAAAGCTGGTGCAAAGTTATAGGTGTGCCTAGAGGAGAAGTTATGTTTCTTAACATCTCCCCCGTCTTCCCTGGTTCTTACAGCTTCTCATTTTACTCAAATCTGTGATCTTTGTCTTTGTTGGGTAGCAGTGAACCTCATTCACTGATGCAGGCAAGAGAGTTTTCAGCTAGATGCCCTAGCTCCTGATCCTTACCCTTGGAGACTGGCTCTGGTCTTGATATTAAAATGTACAGGAATACATCAAAGATATATTTTTTAAATGTCCCCCTTTAACCTTAGAATAAATAACTTGGAAGTATATCTTTTAGTTCCTCAGCTTTGATATGACTTACAATGGAATAAAAAGACAGGGGTTTCAGTTCCTTTTAATGCTTCTCGTCTAATAGTTCTGTGATTTGATACCATGGTGACAGGCATCAGGAATTACTTAGGATTAATGATACTTTCAGTTGATTTGAAAAAGAAATGTATTTTTAATTCCTCTAGCTTCTTGGTTAAATTACCATCTTGCATACAAACTCCTTTCTGGCATAAATGAATTGAAAATACTGATTTCAAGAATTATTTTAATTCAGGGGCGCCTGGGTGGCTTAGTCGGTTAAGCGTCCGACTTTCGCTTGGGTCATGATCTCACGGTTCGTGGGTTCGAGCCCCGCGTCGGGCTCTGTGCTGACTGCCAGCTCAGAGCCTGGAGCCTGTTTCAGTCTGTGACTCCCTCTCTCTCTGACCCTCCCCTGCTCGCGCCATCTCTCTCTCTCTCTCTCCTAGAAATAAATAAATAAAAAAAAAAAAGAATTATTTTAATTCGTATAGCACCATGCTTATTTCTGCCTGACTTTACCAAGTCATTTTAATCCAAATTATAGAAACAACAACAATAGAAAGAGTAAAGCAGATGGCTTAAATATTATATCTTATAACACTTTTGGTATTTAGAGAATTGCCTTTAGAATTGCTGAGCTGTTTCTTAGTATTTAAATGTCTGCTATTTCTTAAAATGTTTGTGGTCTTAACTGGTTGAAGCTTTAATTTTTTTTTCATTTTTTATTATTTTTTTTAAATTTGAGGAATTTGAGAGACAGCAGGTGACTGGCAGAATGACGGCGGGGGGTGGGGGGGGGCGGGATCCCAAGAAAGCTCCATGCTGTAAGCGCAGAGTCCAATGTGGGACTTGAACTAAGGAACTGTGAAGTAATGATCTGAGCTGAAATCAAGAGGTGGACTCTTAACCAACTGAGCCACCCAACTGCCCCTATTTTTTAAAATTTACCTATAGTGCAGGAAAAATAGTCACTTGAAGTTATTCTAGTATTCCCTTTATAATAAAGCAAGAAGCTGTGGTGATTCTTTGCAATGTTCTTTGATATATTTGATATATTCTTTGATATATTTCTTTCTCATTATTTTCCTACTGGAACCATTGCAGGCTTCCATTTCATCTCACCTGGACTATTATAATAACTTCTGGATGTCTCTGCCTTCAGTTTTTTTTTTTTTTTTTTGTACTGTTTTGCCCCAAACCCTACACACTCTTTGATCTTCTGCAAACACTGTACTGCTCATATTATTGTAGAAATTGTTCTGCATTGTGATGTAGAAGGAGTATGGATTTTAGAGTAAGTGCTACTTATTATTTCTATGCTTTTGGACACACCATCTAATCTTTCTAATGCTCGGTATCCTTAACTGTAGCATATTGTCAGCACGCTCCTAAAAGTTGGTACTATGATTAAATGAGAACAGTGCTGGTTCCCTTAATACTTCTCGTCTATCTAAAGAAAACAGTCCAGAATTCTTATCTTGACATACAAAATCTACCAAAATTTGATCTCAAACAAGCTTTCAACACACATTAACTCACCTGTATGTGGCCAATATTTTAGCCATCACACGTACAGAACTCTCCTACCCCATTTTTGGCTTCCCTCTTTCTGTTCCCCCACCCCCATTCATATTTCTGCTGCTTGGAATTTCTTTCCTTTTCCTTCACTGTTTACTGAAATGCTATCATTTCATTAAAGTGACCAAAATGACATCTCCAGATTCTTGATCAAATGTAGCCAGGCTAAAATGGTCTTTTTTCTTCCTGATATTTGGAGGGCACTTACAACACTTAATGACTGCTTTGAATAATAGTTATTTGAGTTGAGATCTTTTCTAAGAAGTCATAAGGTATTCAACAGCAAAGCCAATGTTATACTCATGCATCCTAATGGCACTTAGGCCACATCAGACATATGCAAAAAGTTTTCAATAATTGTATGATGAACTAAGGTATCATTTACCTTTTTAATATTCATCATTATCCTATTATTTCAGGATTATCTTTCCTAGAGATATTTTTTCATCAAATCATTAAAAAATTGTTAAGATTTAGGTAATTTGTGGCTCAAGAGGACTTACTAGACCATTTCAGCACTGGAGAATGCATATCACTTTGAGTATTTTTATTTATATTATTACCTAGAAAATTAGCTCAAATTGACTAACAGCAGAAATGTCCCTTCATGTCTGAGTTTGAAATCTGTCCCCATAAGGAAAAAAATCTGAGGCATAGTTAATACATCATATTTTTAAATATCTAGGTTATGTTTGACTCCAAATCTTCTGAACACATAAGACTATACTGTGTTGTTGAATTAATGTCCTTTTGTTCAGAAGAATATGTTAAACAATGCCTCAAATAATGCGTAATATCTCATTAGACACCATAAGACTCAGGAAAGCTTCTTAACCTAATACATTTTCCATATTTTCAGGTGAGTTTTACCTAAACCATTTCTGACAGGAAGACAACTTTTCTAGTTTTAATTATCCCAAGGGAAGATGCTTTCACAGCCTCCGTTATTAAATAAAAATCTTCACAAATGAATGTGGTAAATTAACTCTAGAGCCACTGCAGTGAAAAATAAAATATGTCATTGAAAAACTTGGAATGAGTAGGGGCACCTGGGTAGCTCAGTCGGTTGAGTGTCCAACCCAACTTCAGCTAGGTCATGATCTCACAGCTCATGGTTTTAACCCCTAAGTTGGGTTCTGTGCTGACAGCTCAGAGCCTGGTGCCTACTTGGGATTCTGTGTCTCCCTCTCTGTCTGCCCCTCCTACACTCTCTCTCTCTCTCAAAAATAAATAAACATTAAAAAAAATTAAAAAAGAAAAACTTGGAAACACTAACATCAAGGAAGAAAAAAAATCTCACTTTGCCTGAGATCAGATAACCATAAGGCATAGATGATGGCTTTTAACGATGCCTCTCAGGAAATTCTGCTTTGCAATAGAGAATGAAGGGAGGATAATGGACTTTGATGGGTGGGGAGAGGAAAAGAAGAGAGCATTTGAGGAAACTGAAGGAGAAATATTGGTAAATAAATGGGAAAACGCCATATGGGAAGAAATATACCCATAAATGAATGAAATATAAAAGGCACAAAAAGGCTTCAAATAGGAGGACCTTCTGGATTACATCTGTCAGAGATGTTTAATGTCCAGAAAAACTATAATCTGTGCATTTATATTAACTGTTTATCTTTAAATACAATTTTTTTATGATTGCTTTCTGAAAAACTTTCGTCAAGGATTTCTTTGTTTTCACTTGGGTTAGTTTTTAACAAGTTAATTAAATATGAGGATTGCCTTTCTCACCTCCTCTCGTGGTACTCCTGGCTGTTTGAAAAAGAACACCGAATTCACTTACTAAAGAAAACACTAGCTCTTTGGTCCCCTTCTCAAGGCTTCCAGCAGGTGTAAGGATAATTAAAACCATTCATTAGTATGGTTGTTGTTTTCCTCCTGGAAGCTTCAGTTGTACTTTTCTTTGACTCCATCTATGTTTTCTTTACGAACTTTATGAAATTGTCCAAGAAAGATACCCGTAGGATCCTGGCACGGCATTGATAGAAAGCAAGTCGTACACAGCGTACGTCACAGAGAGCAGGGGCCTTGATGTCTTTCACCCTTTCTTTGAGGGTACATAAAGCAAATACAAATTTTGTAGTTTCTGGAGAATTTGGATAGTGTTTATGAAGCAATCTGGATAATCTACATTTTTACAATATTACATTTATAATGTATATGTTCCATAAATACCTTTTTATGAATAGAACGTTTTATTAAAATATAAAACATTTAGGTGTTGGATTACTGTAAGCTTCTATCTACTGAAAAAATTCACAGTTCCCTTTATCAGAGGGATAAACACTTTTGCTCTTGAGAGATGTGTGTATGTACCCTTGATGGTAATAATCAAGTGTGCTTTTCACTCAGATGAAATAATGCTGTATTTCCTATTTTTTAAAAATATTTTATTTATTTCTAGGAGAGAGAGAGAGACAGCGTGAGCAGGGGAGGGTCAGAGAGAGAGGGAGTCACAGACCAAAACAGGCTCCAGGCTCCGAGCTGGCAGTCAGCACAGAGCCTGATGCGGGGCTCAAACCCACGAACCGCGAGATCATGACCTAAGTGAAAGTCGGACGCTCAGCCGACTAAGCCACCCAGGCGCCCCTGTACTCCCTATTTTTTAAAAAAGGTCACATGTATATATCTGTTCATTCTGCAACACATAAAGATAGAATAAACACATATGATTTTGGTAAGCTGTATTGCCTCAAAATACTTAGGGGAAGACTACATGCAGATTAAAAAAATTTTTTTGAGAGAGAGAATGTATGTGAATGCATACACATTATGGGAGGAGGGACAAAAGGGAGAGGGAAATAGAGAATCTTTTCCCCACATGGAGGCTCTACACCCCTCATGGAGTCCAACGTGGGGCTTGATCTCACAACTGTGAGACGATAACCTGAGCCAAAATCAAGAGTTGGATGCTTAACCGACTGATCAGGTGCCCCTCAGGTGCCCCTACATGCAGATTTTTAAACATAAATGTTTTGTCTGGTCTCAATCTAGTCTTATTTGGCCTTAATCTGATCAATGTTGAATTTATTTGGAATGGTCTTTAGAGATTTTGCCTAAGCCTAAAGAAAATATAACTGTTCTACATAGGTTTAAGCTTTGAATTAAGCCTCACATACAGCAAGACCAAAACCAGAGTTAAATAACTAAAGAAATCAATGATATTTTCATAAAATGAAATAATTATGTTGAGTGTTTTGACTTTTACATTACTTCAGTATAAGACAATATACATGTAGAAACTGTTCCACTAGTATTTCCTATATGTTTCATTTCCTGCTTGCTCTCTGAGGTTTGCTTAATGTCCAGTCTGCAAATAACTGATGATCTGGATGATCGATATATTTCATAAATGATGTATTAAAAACTTAATTCATTTTATTCCAATTACAAGCTTGGCCTGCCATTAATTTCAATAAAATATCTATAGGGTAAGAAAATCATATAATTTCATGTGTTAGGGAAAGCTAGCTAGTAGAAAAAGGAACATTGTATTAAAATCTGGCTAAATAAATGACTCTAGGCAAGAAAATATAATATCATAAGAAAAACAAAGACTTATGTTACAAAAATTTTTATAGTACTATTCTATTAACATATGTGGGGCCTTCTAACTTAAAATATATGATTTGGAGAATAATATTTTTAATTTCATTTATTATTTTATTTTGAATCTTTGTTGCTCTGACATATATTCAGGAAAGTCTCTAAAGCAAAGTTACACACTTTATCGAGCTCTTGCAAAGCCAACGCCTGTGCAACCACATCCAGGACAGGAAATTGATCTTTAACCCCCTGATCACCATCTGTGCCTTAGCCTCTCAAGTTAATTCTTATGTGAACTTTAAAGTTACTCATTTTATGTTATTACTTTCCTTGCTTTCTTTATAATTTTAATTTTTAAGTATGTATCTCTGACCACAACTAAAATGGTTTCATTGACGATTTTTTGAAGAAATGGAATCATGCATTATGCATCCTTTCGAGCCTAGCCTCTTACTCCCAGAGTGGAGCTTATGATATTGAGCCATGTGTGTGGCTGTAACACTGTTCACTTTCATTGCTTTAAAAGTGTTTATTGTTTGGCTACTCCACAATTTTTAAATCTATTCTACTTTTCACGTACCTTTGAGTTGTCTCTTTCGATCTGCATGTCTCTTGGGTGTACACTTAGATGCAGAACTGCTGGATACACATATCCATAGCGTTAGTGGATAAAGTCAAACTTTCCATAGTGGTAGAATTATGCACTCCCACCAGCCATTTGATATTTTCCCCATTACTTCACCTCCCTACCAGCCTTTAGTATTTGCCAAGCTTTAAAAGTCTAGCCACTCTGTGGCACCTGGGTGGCTCAGTTGGTTAAGCGTCCAACTTCGGCTGAGGTCATGATCTCATGGTTCTGAGTTCGAACCCCCATGTTGACCTCTGTGCTGACATCTCAGAGCCTGGAACTTGCTTTGGATTCTCTCTCTCTCTCCCTCTCTCTCTCTCTCTCTTCCCCTCTCTTTCTCTCAAAAATAAACATTAAAAAATTAAAAAAAAAAAAGTCTAGCCACTCTGATTGGTTTGCTCTGGTATCCTAGTGTACTTTTAATTTGCGTGTCTGACTAATTAGGTTGAGTTCCATTTGGCCATCTGTGAAGTATTTGTTTAAATCTCTTGCCGTATTTTTCTACTGGGGTATTTTACCCCCTTCACTATTGATTTGTATGATCGATACACAAACACACACACACACACACCACTGTATAAAATCCTGTATTCATTCTATTTGTTGCAAATATCTTTTCTCAATGAGTGGCTTACCTTTTTACTCTCTTAATGCTATCTGCTGGGAACATAAAGAATTAATTTTTATGTGATTCAGTTTATCAGTCTTTCTCTTCATGGGTATTGCTTAGTGTGTCCTGTTATGAAATCTTTTTCTACCCTATCATACGCTTTCCTATATTATATTCTAGAAGATTTGTTTTGCCTTTTACATTTGTTCTACAGTTTTCCCAGAATTGATTTTTATGTATTATGTGAGATAGATGTCTAGTTTCATTTTATTCCATGTGGATATTAAATTGTCCTAGAATCATTTATTGAAAGAGACTGTCCATTCCCCACTGTATAAAATGATAAAAAGTGATAAAAATCAATTGTTTATATATGCATGCATCTGGTGATGAACTCTCCATTTCATTCCATTTGTTCCTTTGTCTGTCCTTGTGACAGTTGTCTTAATTGTATTTTTGTAATAACTCCTGATATCCCAGAGAGCAAGTCTTTTTGTCTTCTTCTTCCTTGTTCTTGGCTCTTTGCATTTCCACATTTTATTTTATTTTTGTTTTTTACAAATAGTTTATTGTCAAGTTGGTTTCCATATAACACCCAGTGCTGCATTTCCAATTTTAGTACCAACTTGTTAAGTTATGTTATGCACAAACACACACACACACACACACACACACACATACCCCACAAGGTTGCGATTTTTATTTGGATTCATTCAATTGCTAGAGTAGTTGGGGAGAATTAATGTCTTAAAATTTTCAGACCTCAAATCCATGAATGTCATCTCTCTCTCTCTTTCTCTCTCTCTAGTTTTTTTAGATCTTTTATTTTCTCTCAACAGAATGTTATATTTTTCTGTGAGGAGGTCTTGCACATTTTTATGAGATTTAATCCTAGTATTTTACCGGTTTTCCTACTGTTGTAAATAGCATGCTTTACAAACATTTATCTAGCGTCCTTATAAAACTATGTATCTGGCATCTTTGTAGATCTTTGTAAAATTATTTTATATCGGGATTAGTAATTCTCACTGTATTTAAATTCAGTATTTTAATTATACACTTGGTTACTTCCCTCAAAAAAAATAATCTATGGATTTTGGCTGTCAGCAACAGAAACTGATTTTGGCTAAGCTATGCAAAGGAGAAGTTACAAGGAGAATGTAGGTGATATCACAGATTTCTGGGTTTCTGGGGATCTGTTTTTGAAAATAAGTGAGAACCAAGTCAGTCCCAAAGTCTTCAGAGTGTGAACTAAAGTTTGAAAGCATGATGCCTTTATGACGACTTTCCTATACCTGCTCTTGCTTATGCTAGCATCTTTTCCTAGGTTGCAATACTCACAGCACAGAGCATTTAATTCACCAAACTTAGGTCACTTCCTGATTCACTTTATATAAAAATTTGGTCTTTGGGCTTCTTTAGTGGAGGAGGCAGTTTCTGAGAATTATCTTTCCACCAATGCCTCACACACTGGGCGAGAGAGAGTGTAATATAATTCCTCAAAAGAAGCTGGGTGCTTTTAAGAAGACGAGTTTGAATGCTGGAGAGTAAAACCAACAAATAGTCATTTCACGTAAGAGGAGGATAATAGACAGTCTGTTGCCCATCAGGCAGCTTTTTCTAAAGTTTAGTAGTAAATGCTTTACTAAGGATGGATATGTACTCTAATAGGATTTCCAAATCATGATTTGTGTTCTTATTCTCATCCTCCTCTTCCTCCTCCTGTTCTTCCTCCTCTTTCTTCTTCTCCCTTTTTCTCCTTTTCTCTTTCTCTCTATATATATCCCTTACTGATTTTATTGATATTATCCCTTATTGATTTTAATCTGTCAAAACATGCTAATTTATAACAAAAAGGTTTAGTGAAGCAAGAGATTAGAGAATTAGGAAATCAAGTCTTGGTATAACTATTTAATATTTCCGTAGAAGTTTTTATTTTTAAGTGAACTAAGAGAAATGTACCCTGTAGCTTAATTTCTCTAGGAGTTAAAGTGGCGAACATTTTATTTATCTATTACTATTACTACTACTAATACTACTACTACTACTGAGCAATGAAATTCAGTTAGATTAGTATTTAACCCTTTTTCCATTTCCAGGGATGTGTCCAACTTCAAACATGTTACTCACAAAATTAGTAACTTGCTGTATAGGTGTTTCCAGATGTTTTAGGCTTATGGGAATTCATCACATTTGGAGTAATGTTTATGTATGTGCAGGACTAAATATTACAATGATGAGGTAGTTTATTGTACTTCAATGAGACTGCTGAGATCTTTTACTTCAATCCCTATATATCTCTGTACTTTATTGTCTAGTATCCATTGAAAGCTACCTGGGATAAAAAAAAAAAAAAAAAGTACTCTTTGAGGCAAGCTTCTCAATTATTGGACAATGCTAAGGTCACCTTTTCTATCAATTCTTTAAGACTCATGACTCTATTTACTTTTTACTTCTTTCCCTGAATGTAATTTTTAAAACTTTTAAAATAATCAGTGTTTATTTTTTATAATCATTTCTTTTGATAAAAAAATACGCAGTTAGTAGAAAATTATATGATATAAAAAGTGAAAGTTTAGAAGTAGCTTACATTGCGAAAGTAATTCTTTATACGATTTGCACACATCTGTCTAAGTTCAGCCTTATGGAGCAAGAGAATGTGCATCTGTCTACTCTTTCTTCACAGAAAAACACTGCAG
This sequence comes from Hyaena hyaena, assembly GCF_003009895.1. Taxonomy (NCBI): domain Eukaryota; kingdom Metazoa; phylum Chordata; class Mammalia; order Carnivora; family Hyaenidae; genus Hyaena; species Hyaena hyaena. Next base: position 119,166 of record NW_024082058.1, on the reverse strand, counting down.
GTGTTTGAATGCAGCTTTAATGGCCTCATTTTTTCTTTTTTCCTCTTTCTTACTGTGCCATATATTTTCACGATTAAAACAAGTATTTTAAGTATATACAAGACATCTTTAAACGAGAAAATGGAATTGTTTAATATGTTTTCATAGAGACACTTGTATGACATTTATGCAATTTGATTTTATTACTAAAATTTAGGACATTACTGGAAAGGCTTACTTGACATTCTAAGTCATGCTTCAGCTAAAACTGAGTTTCACTACTGAGTTTCACATGAAACCTAAGTATGAATACCTGTTTGTACCCTTTATATATACAAGTGGTATTTTTCTTTTGGACACTGACTAAATTAAAAGAAATATAATTTTGTCATTAATATGTTATATGCCTGTATTGTCAAAAATTTCTAACAAATAGAACTAGTAATCATAATTCTTCTTTTAATAAAATAAAAGCCAAAGATAGAATCACTTTAATTTATAAAATCACTGCACTGAAAGATCTTTAAAGTGCCTCTGTCAGTACATGCATCACCTTTTTAATGAAGGAAAAAAGTGTCATGTCAAGGTCACGTGAATGTAATCTAGTTCCTGTGCAAATAATAAATAACAAATATTCTCAACTCTTCTAATTAAGAAAGAGGTTCTTATCGAGCAGACTTAGCACAGCAATAGAATGAAGAAAAAAATTAATGTAAGCTCATGACTGTGTCATTGAGATGTATTTCTTAATATTTCCCCCAATTTGTATAATTTACAAGAAAATGATTATGATATATAACGACTCTGCAATTTTAAAAACAATGATGTATATTTGTGTTAATAGAGCTATCCCTTTTTTAAAAAAAAAATCAGCTGCTTATTGTTCCATACCTTGAGTGTTCTAAAAATTAATTTATCCTTTCCCCTTCTAATGAGTATGTAAGCATTTTGATTATTTATAACAAATAATGTTGCAAAGAGCTTCTTTGCAAGTGTATGTGAATATTTTTGTAATAGGTTGCTTGAATTAGAAGTACTGGTTTCAGAGTATGTGATTTCAGTTATTGACATATAATTCCAAATTGTTGTTCTCTAATGACATTGTAATTTCCACTCATACCAGGTAGGTTGCTTTGAAGCAGTAATTTCCTCACATTCTCTCCAATAATGAATAATAATCATAGTATTTCTAATTTGGGCAAATTGATAGTCAAAAAATGACATCTCGTTTTAATTTTTCAATTTTTTAGTTAGGGAGGTTGTAACTTGGGACCATTTGAATATCTTTTCTTAGGGATATTCTTTATTTTTAATTGGACTGTTTTATTATTGTTGATTTACTGGAACCCTTTTAAAATTAGGGTTGTTATTTTTTGTCTATTATGTATGAGGCAAATACTTTATTCCAGTGTGGTATTTGTTCTTTAACAGTAGCTTGTAGAAACATTTTTTACAGAGACTTCTTTTTTTCTATTTTTAATCTGTCAATCTTTTATAGTATTTGGTTTTCTTTCCTGTTTATGGCAGTCTTTTTTACCCCAAGATAATAAGCTGTTATTTTATATTTCTCTTACTGATGATACTTCTTTTTTTTTTATTGGATATCAAAATAGAAAAAGAAGCAATGTAATAACTGTTAATGTATCTTATGGGTTGCTTACTGTGTGTCAGGCAATTTCCTAAGATCTTTACATTCATAATCCATTTAATCTTCAAAACTATCTGATAAGGTAGGTTTTTCTGACACTGTATATATGCACAAGGATGCACAAAGAGATGAAGAGGTCACTCAGCAGGTGAGTCAGGAATCAGCCCTTTGCAGTTTATGATTTCAACCTGTTCAGTAAACCATAATGATTTACTTCCTGGTGCAAATGGGTTTACTTAAGAATTATATTTGAATATCTCTTTGTTTCCAGTACACCATTCTGTGGGGGAGTATGGTAGAAGATCAAGTGCTTCTTCCTTTTACATAGAATGTAAAACTAAGAAAGTTGTATAGTAACTTGAGAGTAAAGGAAAACAAGTAAACCAAGCAATCAGAAAACAAGTTGTATACTTCAGAAAGGAGAAGTTCTTGGTGATAAAATTCACAGGTTATATAGCATGAAGGTTTTGGCTTTGAAAGTTCTCCTTACCTCTTTCAGAAAAATCTTTTTAAATATAATTTATTGTCATATTCACTAATATACAGTGTGTACAGTGTGCTCTTGGTTTTTGGGGTAGATTCCTGTGGTTCATCGCTTACATACAACACCCAGTGCCCATCACAAAGGAGAGCTTTGAAGGAACAGAGGTCACCGCATTTCTGGTAGAAAAAGAAAAAGAATATTCTCAAATAAGAAAATATATAATAATTCAATCTAGTACATGATAGCACCTAAGAGATCATCTGAAATAATCACTTTATTTTAATAAAGAAGAAAGAGAGCTTTATAGAGGAACGTGATGTTACTTGGTAATGGTTCTGGGACCAGAACTCAGTTTGCTAGCTCCTAAATCAGTATACTTCCCACTACCTCCAGTTTTTCTGGTTCATATCTTTTATAATGTAATGGCTTTGATTGAAATAATTTTAAACTACTAATTATGCAGTGACCCACCTTGATATTTTAAGCAACATATTTATACTCATATAAAATTACAAGAAGTGTGTAGCTTCAAGGGGGGGGAGGGGTCAACCCTGACCTTGTAAAGTCCTTCCTGTATGGATTTGGTACAAATTTCCAACTCCATTTCATCTTCTATATTTAGATACTTTAATAACTTTCAAGGTTATAGGAAAATATTTCTGGCAGGGTTACTTTCCTTTCATATGTTGTTTTTTATTCTATTGTGAAATAGCAAATACAAACTAATAGAACAGATGAAATCCAGAACATCCAATTAAATAATACTTATATGTGTAGTGAGCATCTTGACTATTATGCCAAATATAACTATTCATTAGCTTTAAAAAATTTTTAAATGCTTTATTTGAGAGAGAGACAGACAGCGTGAGCAGGGGAGGGTCAGAGAGAAAGGGAGACACAGAATCTGAAGACAGGCTCCAGGCTCTGAGCTGTCAGCACAGAGCCCAATGTGGAACTTGGACCCAAGAACCATGAGATCATGACCTGAGCCGAAGCCAGATGCTCACTGACTGAGCCACCCAGGCGCCCCAATCATTAGTTTTAATATTTCCTGTTATTTGGATGATACCCAAGGATAGCATTTATTCAAGCAAAAGGTACAATGGATGAAATAAAATATCTACTTAAAAATATATACAGAAGTCAGTTGAAATTTTGTCCTTAATTTTAGGTTAGTTACAGAATGGTGGCCATTGCATGTAGTGTTCCCATTCACATCTTCTGAAACATATATCCAATTCTGGTGACTCCTTTGAATAGAGTTTCTAATGGACTCTAACTTAATATTCTTTGCTCCATTCAGTTGGGGCTCCATTCATTTGGGGCTTTAAGAGGGGAATCATCTGACTGAAATATTCTTGTAAGACACTTCAGCCATTTGGTCTTTTATATTAAGAGCCAATGTAGTTATTTTATGAAATTATCTGCCTGTTAGGTTGATCTTCATCAAGAGAAAAAAAGCTTCATTCATTCATTTTTTAGGCAATCAGATATTCATTCCTCTTTGTCTGTGGCAGTGATTTGACAATGATTGATAAGAGGGAAGAGAAGGAGAAAAGGGTGGGCTGAGGAAGGAATAACCAAGGCTGACTCCAGAGTAGTCTCAGAAGTCAGACTGCCTGTGTTTCAGCACTTTGCTAGCGTGACATTTGTCAATTTCACCTTTCTGTTTCTCACTTCCTCATCTTTAAACGGGGGACAAAGTGGTGTGGTAAAGAAAGAAATATCAATTACTGTAATGTGAGTATTAACTATATTTATATCTTTGTTTTGAAGATTTTGTTGTTTTCATTTTAAATGTCTTCCTTTCAATAACTGCTCTTAAATTGAGTTTTGTGAAAAATTACATGACATCTTACAATGAAGGATTATCTACAAAAATAATATTTAATAATTTTATACCATTTAGAGTTTTCAAACTATTGTTCTAAATGTGGAATTACTGAGTCTTATGACAATTTAATTTTTTAATTACTTTATTTTTTAAAGTTTGTTTATTTTGAGAGAGAGTGAGAGTGTGCAGTATGAGTGGGAGAGGGACAGAGAGAGAGGGAGAGAGAAAATGCCAAGCAGACTCCACACTGTCAGCACATAGAGCTAATGTGAGGCTCAATTTCACAAACCGTGAGATCATTCTCTGCACAGAAATCAAGAGTAAGACACTTAACTGACTGAGCCACCCAGGTGCCCTAACACTTTTATAAAATAGCCATCATGGTCATTAATATCCTCATATAGACTAAGCCTATTATCCTGAATTACACAAAGAGCAATCTGAGACAGAAATGAAATATGGATCACATAAATCTTGCTCTTTTCAACCACCTTGCAAAGGACCTAGGTCCCTGATGAGGATAGAGAAAATGGGAATTTAAGATCATATTAAGATAAAGGAGCAATTAGTTTCATATTTGTCAGCTAATAATACTTGGTCTTTCCTTTCTTTTTTATTTTGCCAAAAAAAAAAAAAGATGCAAAGAAAGTAAAGAGATGAAAATATATCCTAGTCTTAACTCACAGCAAACTGCTTGGAATCTTTAGGATCTTAATAAATTTTAGGTAAAGTAGGTAAAGATTAAAATTAAATGAGAAATAGTAAAAAAGACTTTTGTTGTAAAGTTAGACACTCTTAAGCTGTAATTAAAATCTGAAAATTAGGAAAGATTCAGAGTAAGAAGGCTGTGTAATACTCAACCATGAGGGGCAAAGCCAATATGGAATTAAGAAGTAATGTACAGAGTATGTATGTATGTACATGTATGTATATATAGGGTTAAATATATAAATATATAGGGTATGTATGTATATATAGGGTTAAATATGTGCATTATGTGTTGGTGTAATTATTTTCCAAGTTTAGATAGTGATTATTTTACAAATTATTGTTGATGATAATACTCAGATTTTTAATTTCTTTAACCTTTATTATAATTTGTATTGATTATTTTCTTTAATGATTATATTTAACTCTTTCAGTAGCTTTGTTCATTTATTGAATATTTTATTTTATTTATTTATTTTTTAAATGTTTTATTTATTTTTAGGAGAGAGAGAGAGAGACAGCGTGAGCAGGGGAGGGTCAGAGAGAGAGGGAGTCACAGACTGAAGCAGGCTCCAGGCTCTGAACTGGCAGTCAGCACAGAGCCTGACGCAGGGCTCGAACCCACGAACCGCAAGATCATGACCCAAGCGAAAGTTGGACGCTTAACCGACTAAGCCACCCAGGCGCCCCATTTATTGAATATTTTAAGTAACTACACTGTACCATGTGGAATACAAAGATGAATAAATCCCATTCTTAGAGACTGATATTATCAAATAGAGAAGTATGTTAATCTGGGTTTTTTTGACTGTGTCGATGCCCTCAATATGTAGACCAAATAATTTTCACTGAGTCACTGGATAGTGAATTATTCTAGTTATGTAAATACTCTATTTGTGTAGAATTCTGACAGCTCTAGCAGTTAAATTTACTAACACATACATGAAAACAATTTTTTACTAGAAAACATATTGCGAAGCCCATAGAGGATTATAATAGGATTAGAACCACCTATAGTGACAAGAAATATTTTTAAAATTATGTGTAAAGTTATGTTGCCTAATTTGGTAAATTTGACATCATAAACTATTAACAGCAGGGATTAGAGTTACTAAAAATGGAAGCAATGCGTCATGGTTCCTAATGAGGAAGAAGACACAAGGAACAACATGCCCAGGAATAAAGCAAATGTCTTCATTGATCTCACTAACTCCTGAAGGCATGACCTTATAACTGCATAGTTCAGTAATCAATATTTCTAATGACTGTATTCTCAAGAGAAAGCATAAATTGTATTTGGGTCGTCCCTTTTTAAAAGACATAGTAAAGCTTATGTTTCTCAGCAATGTTAGTAATTTTTAAAATAATGTTTTATGGATAAAGGAGTAAACCTTAAACTTGTCTGGAAATAGTTATCCATAATAACCATTAGTTACTGAATTTTTCTCAACTGATTCAATTTTTCATAAAATTTTCTATTTTAATTTCTAATTTTACTAAAATAATTACCCAACATAAAATATGTTATGTGAAAATCATACTATTATTTACTGCCTACTTTCTAATTCTTGTGTGATTTTAATCATTTTCTCCAAACCATATCAACTTTCAGAAAAGAATAGCATTTCACGACTATTATTTTTCACTCTTTTTGCCTTCCAGAGCAGGAACAAACACTTACTGTATCGTGCCTGCTAAATGTTTGGCAAAGCCAGTGCTCTGTGCAGTTTATAATAGATCTGTGATACTGTAAGGATGTGCTAAGTAACACAATACAGTGCTTACAAGTAGTGTAACCATAGACAACATATTTATCATCCCTGTGCCTTAGTTTCCTCATTTGTAAGATAACGATAAGGACAGCACTTGCTCAGCAGGACTTTATGAGGCTGAGTGAAATAATTGGTGCTGAACACTTAGAAAAGTAAGTGGCACATGCTGAGTGTGCAGTAAGTTAATAAAATAAGAGTATATTACATGGTTCAGAAGAAATAAGTTACATCTATCTTCTTTAGGCTTCATGAAAAATATAGTATTTGAGATGGACCTTAAAGATGTGACTTTGACAAGTGGAGAAGGCAAGGCTCGAGGAGAGGCTGTTTCAGATGGAGAGAGCCATGGCTCATAGATGGGAATTCCTGTCATATTATTAAAGAGTCATTCAGTTTCACTGATATGAAAAGTAAACATGAAGGAATAGGATCAGACTAGCTGGAAACATCATATCGGGGCCAGGGTAAGGCAGTTAGGCCAATCCAAGAAGTTTTACCTAATTTAGAAATTGCAAAAATTAGGGGTGCGTGGATGGCTCAGTCGGTTAAATGCTGGACTTCAGCTCATGATCTCACAGTTTGTGGGTTTGAGCCCCACATCAGGCTCTGTGCTGACAGCTGAGAGCCTGGAGCCTGCTTTGGATTCTAACTCTCTCTCTGCCCTTCCCCACTTGAACTCTGTCTCTCTCTCTCTCAAAAATAAAGAAACATTAAAAATTTTTAATTAAAAAAAAGAAATGGAAAAAATTAAATAGGATTAAGCCTCGAAGCTGATATGATTAAAATTTTATCATAGAAAATTAGCATAGTTTGTTTATAAGAGGTTGGAGGAAGAGAAGCATGTTGTATGTTATGGAAAAAAAAAAAAAACACAAAACCAAAACACCCAAAAACTGACCAAGTAAATAAATAGGATAGTGATGAAAAGACTGGAAAAGATGGAGTTACATATGAATGTTAGAAAACTAACTTTTGTTCAGGTTGAGTATCTGTGAGATATTTTTACTCTCAGTGTGGGTTGCAGGATGACTAATAAAAATGCTTACATAATCCAAAGCAAATTTTCCAGCCATACTAGCATGACTGGGGCTAGAGTAGCTGTGTCTCAGCAAATCACTAGAGCACTGGATAAAATAGGTTAAACAGCTGTTTTTAAACATGGGCTTTGGGAAATGCAAAAGACAGTGATCACAGAAAGAAGAGAATACAGTGAGGAGAGCCTTATGATCATCTTGGTATTTACCCTGAAAACATGTTCCTAACCATGATGCAAAGAGAGGAAACAAAGACATAATCCAGTGGTCTCTCTGGTTGAAGGGATGTAAATAGAACTTGAAGAGGTCCAGATTGCTGGAATTTGCCAGGCAGGAGGAAGGTATCCAGAACTCTGATTAGCGGTATCATTGGGTCTGTCCTTGAATACCAAGTGGGTCAGGTATAGAGGGAAATTCCATGAGGATGATTTGGGAATGAGTAAGGAGTTATAATTTGATCAACTTTCAGAGATCACCCAAGATTAGGTGATGTTTCAGTTCTAACAGGCAAGAGTAGGGAAAAGAACTGTTTGAACATCTAGACATTCATAAAAATCCCCATAAGGATGACACCTTAGAAATTTAGCTTAGAATAAAAGCTACACTAGAGCTGTGCACCCTACCCCCCCAATAAAAACCACCCTTAAACAAGCCTCAGAAGGATTAGCCTGGTCTGCACATAACTGCCTATGAGATTATAAAGTCTAATGCACATTTTTAAAAGTCAACAAAATGTGGTACTCAATAATTGATGTCCAGAAACAAACAAAGTTATTAGACATGCAAAGAAAAACATAACTTTTAATTTCCTTAGGAGAAATATCTGATAATAGAAAGTAGAAAGTAGTACAGAAATTACAGAGATGTGGAAAATAGCAGAAAATGACTCAAATCACTTGTAATAAACACACTTAGGATTTAAAGGAAAACATGAACATAACAAAAGACATGGAAGATATAAAATAATTAAATGGGACTTTTCCAGCTGAAATATAAAAGATCTGAAATGAAAATTTGGTGGATTGGATTAATAGCAGTTTAGAGGGTACAGAAAAAAAACAATGGAACTTGAGGACACAGAAATAGAAGCTATCAAAATTGAAACACAAGGATAAAAAAACAATATAAAAATAAAAATAGACCGTCAGGGACCTATGGGACCTGTGAGACACTACCATGTTCTTTAAAGAAGAGAGAGGGAAGAAAAATTTTTTGAAAATCAACAAGCAATTTTTTCCAAATTTGATTGAAATTATAACCAGCATATCCACAAGTATCAGAGAACCCAAAGTGGCATAAAGATAAAGAAAGCCAAAACAAAGTACATCATAAGCTAATTGCTAAGAATCAGAATTAAAGAAAAAAATCATAAAAGGAGTAAGAAAAGGAAGGCATGTCATATTTTTGGGAGGTGTGGGGAATACCAGGATTATTATAGATATTTCATCATAAATAATTCAAGATAAAAGACAGTGGAATGTATTTTTTAATTTTTTTAATGTTTTTATCTATTTTTGAGAGACAGAGAGAGACAGCATGAGCAGGAGAGGGTCAGAGAGAGGGAGAGACACAGAATCTGAAGCAGGCTCCAGGCTCTGAGCTAGCTGTCAGCATAGAGCCCTACATGGGACTCGAACCCACGAGCTGTGAGATCATGACCTGAGCCGAAGTCGGACGCCCAGCAGACTGAGCCACCCAGGTGCCCCAACTGGAATGTATTTTTAAGAAAACTAAAAAAAAGAAATAAACTAAATCTAGGTTTCTATATCCAGCTAAAATTTCCTTCAAAATGAAGGTGAAATATAGATTTTCTTTTCCAGAGAATCTAAAACTAAGAGAAATTATCACCAACAATCTTGCACTACAAGGAATGTTAAAGGAAATTTCAAGCTACAGGAAAGTGATATAATGTGAAAAGAATGCTTCTGTTGTTACTGGTGACCAGCAAGAAGTTCACTGGATTCCCAGGCCCATTTCATCCTGTCAACTATTTATTACAAAGACAAAAACATAAACTAAAAGCATAATCTATGTTTCTTTTTTAGATTATGGCTTTATAGGCAAAGAGGAATGGACATATAATGGAGTTTAAATGTTGACAGAATAAAGTGAAACTAAAATGTTGAATAAAGAATAAATTATTCTTTTCAGCGTAATCTAATAAGTATAATTGATGCCATCCCTCCATATTCAGTAATGGTCTAGGAAGAGAGATAATGTAGAGTTACTGACAGGTCAGATTCATGTTTTAAGAATCTTATGAACTCTTTGGCCTATGAGAACATATTGATACTTTAAATTAATGATATTTTCTGGATTGTTATGTTGTCTGAGTAACAGAACCTCATTTTTTATATCATATCATCCAAAGGAAATATTGTGTGGAATTTCAGTGTATAAAATTATTGGGGAAAAGAAGGCAAGTGGGAGGAGGTATGAGCCTGAAGCCCTGGAAACTCAGAACTCAGTGTTTATTCATTTCAGAAATCTCCACAGAGGTCTAGGGTTCCTGTTGAGATCCCCAGACCTCCTTGAAACCTTAGGCTCATGACCACACAGTTTGAAAGTTGATAACAAAGATTATTTTTTCAGTAGTCCCCATTATTTTTTTCTGAAGAACTGGCCAAATTGATACAAAAATCTAATTTGGTTTTGATGCTAACTAAATGGGTTTCTTTGAATACTTTTAATGCACTAAATCTTTTTTTTAATAACCAAAAATTGAACTAATTTCAGTCCTGTGGTGAAAATATCAGATCATCTAACCCATAATGTTATCTTCAGAACATCATTTATTCATGCATGCCACAGTTATTTATGAAGAGCCAGGAGCTATTCTAAGTGCTGAGGATAAAACAGCAAATAAGATAAAGTCTATGTCCTTATTAAACTTGCATTGTGGGGAAGGAGATTTTTAAAAAATTGACCAATTTAAAAATCAATATGTATGTCAAGTAAAATTATATATGAGGACAGAGCACAGTAAAGGAATAGATAGGGTATTGAGGAAGCTGAGGAGCTATATTTGAACAGATACCTGGATGGAATTGAGACACCAAGTGAATCAAAATTTACCCTTCGAGTGTTCCAGGCAGGCAACATGGAGTTTATTGGTTGTGATTATGGTTGTGTGCAAGTAATGGGAACAGAAGTCTGATTGCAGTGTATAGGATAGAAGGATAGATAAGGAAGAAAGTAGGTATTGACAGGTCTTTCAAGGACTTTGGCTGAATTAGAGCAGAAAATCAATATTTGTTAAATAAATTATAGGAAAATTGCCCATCCTTTCTGATTCATTTTAATGCTATTTTACAGTGTTGGCATTTCATAGATAGGTGGCTATCAAAATTTTTCTAAACAATGAACATGTTTTATTCATTTTGGCAAAATATATCTTTCATGAAGCCATCACCCATAAACAGATATCCTTAAACACCACTAAATAATCTCATGAAGTTGTTAGCTTGCATATCACCAGATGGTGTTACACTGAAATATTTAATGAGGATTTACTATTACAAAGTCTAGTATTTATGTTTATATATATATACACACACTGACCTTAACCTGATGATACATTTACTCCATGAAATGTATAATGAATAAATGAAAACAAATAGGTGCAGAAAAAAAAGGAACATCCAACTTTCTGTGAGTGTTACCCTAATTGTTTGTTTTCATTTTGTTTTTGTTTCGTCTAAATGATAGAGCAACATCTGTGTGGGGTGATCAGAAGGAGTTGGATTGTTAAGATTTCAGATGATGGGTAGGATTTTAATGGCTGAAGAAGTATTGGAAGAATGGCATGTTGTAAAGAAAGAATTTGAATAGGGTCAAAGGTGGGGCACCTGGGTGGGTCATTTGGTTAAGCGTCCGACTGGGCTCAGGTCATGATCTCATGGTTTGTGAATTTGAGCCCCACATCAGGCTCTGTGCTGACAGCTCAGAGCCTGGAGTCTGCTTTGAATTTTGGGTCTCCCTCTTCTTTCTGCCCCCCTCTCTCTATATATCAAAAATAAATAAACATTAAAATAATTAAAATAGGGTCAGAGGTAAGGCATAGGCAGGAAAGTATGAGACATATCCAAGGAATGGCAAACGATGATTGGATGCATGCAGAGGAGAAATAACAGTAAAAGGAAATTAAAATGTATTAAGTGTTTTTGTGTCCTAAAATTATCTCAATAAACTTTTGCAAAATATACCTCAGGTATTCTTATTTTACTAATGAGGAAATTAAAAAAACACACCTAGCAAGTGGTGGATAGAAGCAGCATTCTAAAGGTTCTCTGGCTCTGAGGTATCTTTTCTACTGCATTTTACTATCTCTTAGATAAACCAATAAAGAACGACTGGGCTTAGTTCTGGTGCTCCTTCAATGCTGAGTTAAAGAATTTCAACCTCATTTATAAATAATAAATATACAGCGCACCTGGATGGCTCAGTCAGTTGAGCGTCTGACCCTTGATTTTGGTTCAGGTCATGATCTCATGGTTGCTGAGATACAGCCCCAAGTTGGGCTCTACTCTGACAGCGCGGAGCCTGCTCAGGATTCCCTCTCTCCCTCTCTCTCTGACCCTCTCCTGCTTTGCTCTTGCTCTCTCTCTCTCTCTCAAAGTAAGTAAATTAAAAAAAATAAATATGTAGTAAATAATAATATTAAATAATATTTAAGGTTTTTGAATAAGCATTGGTACAATCAGAATTGTGCTTTGGAAAATTAATCAGGTATTGAGTCTGGAACTGAGTGATATGGAGAAGTCAGGATAGAACACACCAAGCGTAAGTCAAATGTAGTCCTGTCAGTGAAAAGTATTAAGGGGATGGAAGCCATAGGGGTGTGCCACTCAGCTATGCCTTCCAGGTAGAACTTGCTGGTCAGCTCAAGTTGTAGAATTGGTGGACAGTTCCTACTGTTAGTATTTTCAGGATCCATGCCCGCTTTTGAACCAAGGCCATGCTTTTCTTCAGCAGCTCTTTACCAATGGCTGAGCATGTCAGGGGTTCTAGAGCTTGGCTATTTCTGAACAATGTAGAACTCCCACAATAGGAGATCCTTGTTTCCTTGTTTCAAAGCTTCCCACTGAGTTAACCAAGATTTTGCAGATCTTTACTGTGTTTTGACGCTTTCTTTGCCCAATTCTGTATCTCTTCTCCAACCAAAGCCTTTTATTTACATTTCTCACGTCTACATCATACTCTGAAATCTTTCCCTACCCAATATTTCTTATTCCCCTTTTATCTTTCAGAGACATTATCCCCAACAAATCTCATGAGCTTCTAACTCTATCTATCCTATGTTAGTGTATGAAAATCAAAATGTGAAGACAGATGGTAGAGCTGTTGCTGGATGATTGATCATGATGATGATGATGATGATGGTGGTGATGATGATAAAACTGACTTTAACATCACTTAGGTTTTTCTGTAGTAGCAGCCAGAAATGCAGTTTATAAATGTACAATTTTGGGAACTGACAATGTATCCAAGAGGTGGACTCTAAGAAGGAGAGAAAAAGAAAAAGAAAAAAAAAAAGGAGGCTCAAGGGTAGCAAGAGGAGATCTGTGCCGGCAGAGAGAAGAGTTTTATTGAGGAGAAGGGAATCAATATCATAAATGTTGCCAAGCTGGCAAGGAAAGTGAACACAGCCCAAAGCTCCTGTAACCTGTGTGTGTGTGTGTGTGTGTGTGTGTATGTGTGTGTGTGTGTGTGTATGTGTGTGTATTTGGGTTTGTTTTTTGCTTTTTGAAATGTTAACTATTCGTAATGTGAGCACAAATGGCTGCAAGCCACAGGGACTGAGAGGGGTCACTAAACCCAAGGGTTTAGAACTTAATGATGTCAACATCCCTGAAGAAATATCATTACCCACCTGAAGCAGTAGATGTTTCTTTTCTTATAAATAATTTTGATAAGGAATTAATATAAGAATCATAAACACTGTAGTTAAGACCTACAGATAATTCATTATTAGAAAACCATTGATCACAAGAATAGAAACTTCGAAGATACCCATACACACATTTAGTTTGCCTTTGTCTTTGTGATTCTGGCTGATTTGCATGCATTTTCTACCCTGGGTGAAGCAAATAGAACTAGGCCATAATATCCCCTTAACTTGGGTCACACCTATATTTTCTAGAGTGTGACTTCCAGATTGGTGTTACATACACCATCTGCATTATTGCAGCTATTTAAAACTGTGTTAAGAAAAGGGAAGTTAGAAAAATAGAGTTTTGAGTAATGGCTTTACTTATCTAATAGTTAGACCAATTAGCTGTGTCATTTTCTGTAGTGATTTTCACAGCTGACCTACAGTCTTTACCATGCAAAGTTGTGTGCTCATTTTTATGTAATACAATCATTTTAATTATGTTCTTAACTCTGTCCTTCTATGTTATTTGAAGCTAGACATACTCATTAGGAAGGAATAGTATATTTCCAAGTAAAATTGGGCTATAATTCCTATACCTGCTGCGTGTATTCAGGGAACAGTTCTCCAACTGTGATATTAATATTACATTATTTATCATGAAGGAAACTTGCCGACTTATTTTAAGTGAAAGGCCAAGATTATGTCCTACAGGGATAATAATGGCATTTTTTTTTTGTATAAAAGTATTGATCTAATTATTTCTTTAATGGTACCAGGAGTAACATATGGCTGCCTAGATTATCATTAGCATGATTCTGGTTTATACATATAATATTAAGTTATATTTAAAACTAATTTTAAAATCTTACTACTGAGATTTATGTAAAATTCTTTTATTGATCATAAATGTCAGAATGTTGATAATGATGATATACTTTTATGTCTCATTAATTCTACTAAGGATATATACAAAAATTGTGATATAAATATTTGTTAATGGTTTACTGAGTTTTAGTGCTAAGTAATCATGTTTAGTTAAAAGAAAAAACACACCTCAGGAACACTGCATTAAACGGTGGGGAATTAATAGTCAAACAGAGAAATTTCTCCATAGAACTGCTATTTGAAGTTCAAATTTGAGGATGGAAGTTAGAAGGTTTCCATTGGCCATTAGCTCTTGCTGTCTTCAGGAGTGCATGCATTCTGGCTTTGGTTGCCACTGATTAGCACCAAGAAAAAGCTGGGTCATTTGCATGTTTTTTGCTTTATGCCACCACTGTTTTGGTGCTGTCAGTCTTTAAATTTATCTAGTTTAGTGAGTTTTGGGTTGTATCTTGTGGTTATTTTGGGTTGTATCTTGTGGTTATTTTGCTTTTCCATGATGATACTAGCACCTTTAATATGCTTATTGACCACTTGCGTCTTTTAATTTTGAAGTATCTTTTCAAATTGTTTTTTCATGGGGGGAGGCTATCTTTTAATTGTTTTGGATAATGCTTTCATATTTTGATTATTTTAAGTTGGTTGATAAAGTTGTTATTTTATATTCATAGGGATTTATCCTTTCTCCTTGTTTTATCAGTTACTGAGAGAAGAGTTTTATATCTTTCAACTATAATTGTAGACCTGTCCATGTCTCACTATAGTTGTGCAATTTTGTCTTATGTATTTTGAAGTTCCGCTATTAGGTACATACACATTTGGAATTGTTGTATCTTTGTGATAAATTAATCCTTTTATTGTTTAAATCATTTCTGATTTTTTTGATAGGATTCCTTAACCAGAGGTCATTTTGATATTAAGCACTACAACTTTTAATTAACCACTACAATTAGTGTACTCAAGTAGTAACTTTTGCTATCTACTTTTAAATCAACTCTGTGTTTATATTTATATTGAATATGTGACTCTTAAGAATAATATGTGCTTAGTTCTTGCTTTTTTAATCCACTGTGATAATTGCTCCTTTTAATTAAGAGTATTAATAGATGTATGATTAATATAATTATTGATATGGTTGAGTGTCAGCCTGTTTTGCTAATTTTTTTCTATTTCTGCTACATGATCTTTGTTTCTTTGTCCCTTCTACCATGCTCTTTCCTGAGCAGCTGTAAATATTCAATAATATCTCTCCTATTGATTATTTTTAATTTACATAGTGAAATTTACTTTTTTATGGCCTTACAGGTTTTTAAAAAATGAATTATGCTACCACCATAATCAATATAATAGAATATTCTATTAATTCCCGTGTAGTCAACCAGTTTTCTCACATCCAACCATTCATTTGCTCTCCTTTATTTTTGTCCTTTTAAAAATATAATATAGATAGAATCAGACAGTATGTAGCCTTTGGGTCCAACTCTTTCACTTGAAAGATGCATTCGAGAGTCATTCATATTGTTGCATGTATTGATAGCTGATCCCTTATTATTGATGGTAATATTTCATTGTATGGATATGCCAGAGTTTCTTTAGTCACTCTGTGGGTAAATTACATTAAGGTTTTCACCTATTTTTGGTGAATATGGAAGAATATGTTATAGATATACATCTAGAAATAATTGTGTGAACATAAATTTCCATTTCACTTGCGTAAATACTTGTGCTGTGTCCACAGTGCTCAGAAAAGTAGAAGTGCTCTCAGATATTTTTACAAGAAATTTCAGAATCTTTTAAATTTGACTTTTCATTTATTTTTTTTCATTCTTATTTATAAATGTCAATGGATGAAGTTTTATAATGATGCTTTTATTTAGTTTAAAAATTCATATGCCATTATATTTTATAAACTTCACCAGGCATTGATTATGAGTATTTGAGAGATCCAGTAAGATAATTAGACCATGAGTCCTGCAAATTATGCAAATAAGTAAATAACACAGAGGCAAATTTGACAGCTGTGTTAATGGATAATATATAAAACATCATAGTGTTATAATCACAATACTGTTGCCAAAGATTAGGGTTTGAATTTCATCTCTACTTTTTACTAGCTAGATGACCTTAGGGAATTTACTTTATCTTTCTAAGTCTCAATTTGTTTATCTGTAACCTAGGGATAAAAATAAAATCTACCAAAAGGGTTTCCTGAAAGTTAAATAAGATAATGTTAGTCAGCTATTTAGGATAACACCTGACATTCTATGTCTTAGTTGTTAGTAGTATTAGTTTTAATTATACTTTTTTAGGTTATATTATTTAATGACACTGTAAATAATTAGTATAAATACTTTATAATCAGTTAACAATCTAATTATATTGAACAGACATGAGAATTTTGTGACTGTCATTTGTTCTATCAAATGACTTTTAACATTTTCTCTAAGTGTATGATTCTATATTAGTTTCCTAATGTTGTCATAACAAATCACCACAGATTTAATGGCTTGAGTGACAAATATGTATTGTATGGATCAGTGGCCTAGTGGGAGTTCACGGATCTGAAATCAAGATGTCAACTCAGTTATATTCCTTTCTGGAGGTACTAAGGAAGATCAACTCCCTGCTCACCTGGGTTTGTGGCAGAATTAAATTCCTTGCTGACTATAAACTGAAGCCACCAGTATATCCCTTGGCCTGTAATCCCCTTCGGTATTTAAAGCCAGCAACAATGGATTGGGTGCTTCTCATGTTGCATCCCTCTGACCTACTCTTTTTCACTGTCTTCCATTTTCAGAACTGGCTTGATTAGATTGGGCCCACCCAGATAATCCAGAATAATCTCTGCATCTCCAAGTCTTTAAATTTAATCACATCTGTACAATTTCTTGTCATTGAAGGTAACATTGTCACAGATTAGGTCTAAGGCTTCTTCTTCTTCTTCTTTTTTTTTTTTTTTGCTTTTTTGGTGGACATGGGGGAGGGGGAGGAATTATTCTTCCTACTATAGATTCTAAGAATTTCTCAGGGAAATCTTTTAGTTTAGGACCTACATATGGGATATAACTCCTCAAAGATGTCTGATTTTGCCTTTTTACATCCATTACAACTTCAAATGCTAGCCAATGCTCTATGTCCTGTTAGATAGGAACCAATAATTTACTACTTTTTGCTCTATCAAAGGCTGGCTAAGCAGTTGCTGCTGTGTAGTAATAGGTGGGGGGAGAGAAAAGACCAAAAATGAGATGAACTCACAAAATAAAAAGGAACAAATAGATGTAAAGGATGCCAAAAACTTTGATTGGTTTTTGTGATCCTTCTTGTTTTGGCTACTTAATGTTTCTTTTCCCTTCTGTAAATTTTTAAAAACTTTTTTAATGTTTATTCTTGAGAGAGAGAGAAAAAGAGCATGAGCGGGGAAGAGGCAGAGAGGGAGACACAGGATCCAAAGCAGGCTCCAGGATCTGAGCTTTCAGCACAGAGCCCAACATGAGGTTGAACTCAAGAACCTGGAGATCATGACCTGAGCCGACGTATGACGCTTAACCGACTGAGCCACCCAAGCGCTCCTCCTTTCTGTAAATTTTGAACAAATAATATAACACACACATTCGCACACACACACACACACGGTTTTTGAGTTTATCCAGTTTCTACTTTTATTGAAATAATGCTACTTTTAAAACAGTCTTTTTTCTTGCCACCATTATTATGTTTCGATATTTTGTTAGTTTTTTTTTTTAAACTGGAAAAATCATTAGTTCCCCTTTTAAAACTTACTTTTCAAGGTAAGGAATCATTTGGCCATACATCCGACATAAATCCCCAAATTTCTTGTTAACATATTAATCAATATTGTATTTCTTCTCTCCTCGTTAATAAGGCATGAATTATAGTTATATATTTTGAATATTTAAAAAGTGTCTTTGGCAATTTTTAAAGAAGACAACCATATCATAATTAGTAATCACTTTGTTAATTATAGATTCCTATATCACATTTGGTCTTAAAACAACTCTGCTAGGTATTTGGGCAGGTAATATCTCCATTTTGGAGATAAAGTCAATAAATTTCACCTAGCATAAACTATAGATTCATCTGTTAATCTAATCTTCATGATTTTAACCTGACTTTTCCTTTTCTCCAAAATCTAAATTCCTCTGCTGTGCAAGATTGTTGAAAAATTGAAAAATGAAACCCATGTTTTCTCCTTTAAATTCAGAATGTGCTCCCCTGTTCAATAAAGGCCCCCACTAGCTTTTTCTCTACTTTGTTTACTTATGACTATATATATGCATATATGTAAAGTATAAAATATGAGATTTTTTTATGATAAGCACATTACTTCCCTCACCATCTTCCCTTAATTTCATTCCTCTAAAAATCCAGTTTTAAATTTATACTTTAGAAAAAATCCCTGATTAGCTCTACAATAGTTAGATCAATTTATAATTTGTTTTACTATGTGATTAATTATTAGTTACACTGAACATTTTGGAGATATTTATTACCTATGTCCATTTCTTCTTTTATGATGTATCCATTGAGATTCTTTCCTGGATTAACTTTTTTTTGGACAACATTAACTCTAAATATCTTCCCATTTGTCATTTTAACTTTATTTCATTTGTTTTCATGTATCATTTCTTCGATCATTTGTAAACATAAAATGAATTAAATATGCACATAATCTGAAGAATCTTCAAAGAATCAAATCTTCTCTGAATTAAAGATTTGTTATATAGCAATAATTTTATTCAGTGTTTCTTTTGACATACAGAATGGGCATATAATTTTATTCTTTTTTTTTTTTTTTTTAACAAAGTGCTCATGAGTCCCTTTTATTTCTCCCAATAAAGGTATATAGTTTTCTCCAAATAGGTGTCACACATTTATTGTTTGGGATATTTTAATTTCATTATATTATGACTTTATATGTTTTATTTTCTGTTACTGCTACAGAGAAAAGTTCATGTTTTTGCATGTTTATCTCCTTCCTAGCCATTTGAATGAGATTTTTATCTTTAGTTTTTCAGTTGATACTTGGCAAATAATCATACCTTCTCTTATAATTATAGCTCTTATTTATATTTCATGGTTTATTTTATTGTTATTTTATAGACTAGAGATTGTAGCAATTTTTGGTGTTTGATTTGAGTTCCTTCGGTGAAGGCATAAAAAATCTATTTGAGTATGACATGCTTCATGACTTTAAGGAAACATTCTTCATTCCTGGTTTTTTAATTGGATGATGTTAAAACTTAACAAATGAAATTTTGATTCTATGATGTTCTTTTTTTCTAACTTGCCCTATTGATAAGATATATTATTTTATTAGCAAGTCTAACATTAAGGGTTTCATATTTCTGAGATGAATCTTTATTAGATATTTTTATTATTGTTTTAATGCTCTATTAAATAGATTTGCTAATATATTATTCATAAATTTAATACTTTATTTCATACTTCTTTAATTATTTTTTCTGTTATGGTCAGAGTTCCTTTGAGGTTGTATTTCTTTCCTTGAATCAGAAGATGCTTTTCTTATGCATTTTTCAGAAAATTGTCATTTTTCTTGTTATCTATATCTCTATTGTACCTATAACAGACATTATGCTGTTCCTTTTTTTTTTTTTAAATGTTTATTTATTTACTTTTGAGAGGAAGAGAGAGCACACATGGGGGAGAGGCAGAGAGAGAGAGGGAGACACAGAATCTGAAGCAGGCTCCAGGCTCTGAGCTGTCAGCACAGAGCCCGATGCGGGGCTCGAACCCACGAACCGTGAGATCATGACCTAAGTGAAAGTCGGTCTCTTAACCAACTAAGCCACCCAGGCGCCCCTGAAAGCATACTAAATTCACTAATAATACTCAATTCACTAATAAAACTGCCACTTTTAGGGGCGCCTGGGTGGCTTAGTCGGTTAAGCGTCCGACTTTCGCTTGGGTCATGATCTCGCGGTTCGTGGGTTCGAGTCCCGCGTCGGGCTCTGTGCTGACTGCCAGCTCAGAGCCTGGAGCCTATTTCAGAGTCTGTGTCTGCCTCTCTCTCTGACCCTCCCCTGCTCACGCTGTCTCTCTCTCTCTCTCTCCTAGAAATAAATAAAAATATATTAAAAAAAAAAAACTGCCACTTTTACAAAAGACTTTTTCTCATTATTAAAATCTCTTCTTTGACTAATAGTCTTTTTCATGGTTTTTCAGGATTTTTGTTTGCTTATTTGTTTTTGTTAAGAAATTCACTTAAAAATAATTTTCCATTTCATTGAGATGATCAATTTTGTTAACATAACCTGGTACATGGTATAATACTCAAATATTTTTATATGTGCAGTATGTAATTTTTTAATCCTAACTTTATTTGTGCTTTAGCCTACCCCATTAGAAAAATATTTTGAAAAAATATAAAATAAAAAAATAAAAATAAATGTTTTGCCAGAATCAAATTTATTTAATTGTCTATTTGACTAATTTTAATTTCTATCTAAAGTCATTTTATGTTGTCTCTTTTCTAATGAAAATTTAATCATTTTATGAATTTGCCTATTATGTATTAACATTAATAATGTTCATGTGTGGGGCACCTGGGTGGCTTAGTCGGTTAAGCGTCCGACTTTCGCTTAGGTCATGATCTCGCGGTTCGTGGGTTCGAGCCCCGCGTCGAGCTCTGTGCTGACTGCCAGCTCAGAGCCTGAAGCCTGTTTCAGTCTGTGACTCCCTCTCTCTCTGACCCTCCCCTGCTCATGCTGTGTCTCTCTCTCTCTCCTAGAAATAAATAAAAAAACAAACAACAACAACAAAAAATAATGTTCATGTGTTATTTCTATTTTGGATTTATGACAGATAATCTGCAATTGTTTATTTGGATTTCTTTTTGATGGTAAACAGTTGAGCAAAGTACTTCAAAATTTCCAAGATACGTTTATTTTATGAACTTGTAATCTTCCCTTGTTTCTGTCCTCAGACTGTAATATTTATGATTATCAATTGATTTTTTGCTCCTTTGTGATCATGTATTAGTTTATATCTTCGATTTTTTGTTGTGGTTATGTTCAAAGATTTTCTGACATTGTTATGTATTCTCCTCTAACCTGTATTTTAAGTAGTTGCATATTATAACATCATATAGTCTTTAAATTAATTTACAATTTAATCCCTATTAGACTGTTTAAATAATGTAATTAATTAATCCCTTGATAAAGGCCCTTTTAAATAAATCTGTATGCCTATCTCTAGTTATTTCTTAGAATACTCTCTCTAAAGTAGTATTACTGAGTTAAATTGGCATTAACATAATAATAATAATAATAATAATAACTGGTGAGGATTTTGTTTGAATATGCTCAATGTAATTTCTTCCTGAGTCATGTTGTGATTAGAAAATGTATCCTGTATAATTTCTGCTTTGGAATATGTCGAGGTTTTTCTGGCAGCTAACTAAAATAGAACTTGTGCTGCATGATGAAAAGAATTTCATCTTTTGTTCTTTGCTATATCCCAGTTACTAGAAGAATGCCTGGCACACAGCAGACAACCAATGTATCTGATGACTTTTAAAAACTCTTTAGTGGTTTACTGTAATAAAAATTATGTCTTTCTGAAGAGTGCTAAGTTCAACATATTATAGTCATTAACTTTATTAATTCTATTCTTTAAATTCTGTCCTAATTTCTATCTTCTTAATTGACAATAAGTTGGTAGTGATATCTACAGTTATATTTTGTTCAATCTTTCTCATACTTCTAATAGTCTTTATACCAATTATTTTAATGATAGCATTTTAGTGTAAAGGGTTATGAATGTTATATCATTCTATGAATATTAAGTTTTAAATATGTAATCAACCATCTTTTCCTTAATTTCTTTGGCAACTAATAATATAGCCATTATTCTTTTTTACATCTGGATATACCTTAGGGTTTTGCCTTTAATTTTTGAAATTTTTTGTCAAAAGAGTGTCCATGTTCATATTAACAATCTCATTCACTTCAGCACATCACATCCTCAGCTCAGCCACTATATCATCTTATCCTTACTTTCTAATCTCTTACATATTATCGTATAAAATGATCACAATAAATATGTGAAGAAATAGATGAGTGATGGGGTCAGTTAGGAGCAGTCATCAGGACATTCCTTGAAGGCCTGTCAGGTACTGTTGCTAAAAAATTATGGAAGACTTGACCTTAATTATATCTACCCATTTGCTCGGCTTTGCCCTTGCCAACTGTGAATCACCTGGAGGATGTGGGTAAAACATCATACTTGAGAAGTGTTGAGTTTTGTCTTAAGATAGTAGCCAGGATTTTTTATCCAGAAAATCTCCAATAAAACTCTTACTTGGTTTGCTGGTGACTTATATAAGTACTTGATATTCTCTATACAATCTGCTATTCTATGTAATTTGAGACAGTAATATCAGTTACTGGCCTCACATCTTTCCTGGTTTCTGTATTAGTTTTCCTATATTTATCTTCAATATCAATGAAGAGGTATAGTGTTTTCCAAGGTTTGATCAAGTACCTGTATATTCTATGAAGTATTAATTCCACTGTTTCCTTATGGTTAAAATGAGCAAGCTCCAAAGTGAGTTGGTTACTAGGGCCATTTGAAAACAGAACAACAGAGCAATGGCATTGCTCTCTGTTTTGTCTGGGCAATTGTGCTAATCACTGAGAATATAGCCAGCATATTGAAATGAATTGAACACTGCATTTGGCTTCAATGTTTGTCTATCAAGTGGTTCTCGCTTGGAGGGTAATTTTGTTCTCCTCCCCCAGGGGACATTTGACAATGTCTGAAGATATTTTTGCTTGTCTCAACTGGGAGAATGCAAAAATCATGTAGAGGATAAAGTTCATGCATAGTGGCAAGTTTCCTATAGTTCATAGGACAGTAAACCACAACAAAGGATTATCCATCCTTAAATGTCGGTAGTGCCACAGTTGAGACTCCTGCTCTATCATATGAAAAAAAAAGGCAATTTTGAAAGAGTGACATGAATATGGGACATGTGTGATAAGTGGTGGCATAAAAAACAGAATCATTCATGATGAAATTAATGTGATGAATTTGTCTTTCCATAACTACAATGAGAAAGAACCTACTCCTCTTTCATTTATACTTGCTTTGCCTGTTTCATTAATGGTAAAAGCAAGCGAGATAATGTGAGAAACTGAAAGAGCTTTGTATAAGAAGTGAAATAGTACATAAGTGTAAGGTAGAATTGCAAATTAAGGCATTCACGTCAATAACTCTTTATTGAGCACTTATGCTGCATGATACTACTTGGAAAAAAATTTTGAATAATATTCCATTCTCTTTTGTGTTGAGAGACTGAAATATACAGACTGGGGATTATTACTTTCTAGAAGTGGAATACTTGAAAGTGTTTAAAGCATGACAGCCATGTGGGGCAGCCAAGCCTGAAGGTCCTGGACCATATTTCTCTCATCTTCATTCAGACAGAGTAGACCCAAGGTCAGCTGTTAGACCCATACTGAAATTCCACATAGATTGTGATTGGAAAAGAGAAGTCAATTGCTTAGAGGATCAGTTAGAAATATACTGGTTGAGCTCGTTCAGCTCCTTCATGGACATTAAGAACACTGAAATTTAGAGGATGGGTGACTTACTCAAGATTCTGTAGCCAAACAGTAATTGAATGATCAGTGAAATGTAGGTCTTCTGACTCCTCAGAGTACTTCTTTTAGCATATTGCAGTAAAACTTATGTGCACTAAAAGGTGGTGATCTCAGAGAAAGTTGTTCTGTGTTTTAGTTGGAGGTATCAGTTTCTGTGGAGTAACTAAAAATTTCTAATTATGTGTCTCTTATTCCAGGTTTTTGAAAAATTGGTCTCAGGATGTTACAGTTATTTGCAATGACTCTTGTAGGATTGCGTGCTCGCTCTCTCTCTCTCTCTCTCCATATATAATACACACAAATACACACCTATATAAAGCATGTCATGTCATATATATATATATATATATATCTTGTATGCCATATGTGTGTATATATTATACATCTATATATAGTATTATTTATCTATTTGTATGTCATATGTGTATATATCATACATATATAGTATACACACACACATATATATACCTTGTATGTTAAATGTATATGACATACAATTTCTGTAAATTGCTACCTCCAAAATCAATAAGGAATATTAGCAGTGAATCTTCTACTCAAAAATAGCAGAGTTTTGGGGCACCTGGGTTGCTCAGTTGGTTAAGCGTCCGACTCTTGGTTTCTGCTCAGGTCATGATCTCATGGTTCGTGGGTTCGAGCCCAGTGTTAGGGTCTGCACTGACAGTGTGGAGCCTGCTCAGGATTCTTTCTCTCTTCTTTCTCTTCCCCTCCACTTCTCTCTCTGTCTCTCTCTCTCTCTCTCTCTCTCTCTTTCTCTCTCTCAAAATAAACTTTAAAAAACATTTAAAAATGGCAGAGTTTTTCTGCAGATTGATTTGCATTCACATTGTGCCACATTCATTATGTCAAGAACAATATAATTATTCCATCACTGAGACCTTATCATAATCTGTTTTCTCTTTCTGATACCAAATCATCCTCTCAGTGCTTTATAATAGAATAAAGAGTATTATATTGAGTGGATCTATTTTTCTAAAAGAAAATAATTTTATAATACTGTGATTGTTAAAGTGCGTAGGGACTTTTATTCCTATCATCATTGAATTAAAATATCCTCAACACTGGGTGTGTCTGTATGTAATTAATATTCTGATCCTAATTTATTTTTAACTTGCATTATTAGGGGTTATAAAATTCAGAATATGTGCTTAGGGCCCAACAATTAGAACTTTTTTTTTCTTCAAAAGTCTGCCAAACTGGGAAGCAGCAGATCACTTCAAGAATGTAATTTTCTTAAATATTTCATGTGTTTGTGGGCTTTCTTTAGAAGTCACGTGAAGCTATCATGCCTTATTAGTTTACATTGTACCTGGGGTTATAGGACAGTTCCTCCACTGATGAAAACTCTTATACATGTATAGTCCACAAAAAGTAAAATTTTCTTTTCTTACGACAAGGCATCTCTTAGACCTTAAGGACATGTGACCAGGATGGGGTCGGGGGATGTGTCACTGTGTGGCATGCCTCCTCTGTGCTCTAGGAGAATACATTTGTGCCAAAGCCCTCCCTTCTCCAGCTCAAATGGGAAAGTGACTGAAACTCTGAATCAGGACCATGGACACATTGTCTTCGTCATCACTGTCATCATTGGTATCATTACAACTGACTCCAACATAAACTGAGTACCTACTTCTATGGTGTCCCATGTGTCTTGCATATATAACCTATTTAATTTTCACAGCAACCTTTCTGGTAACCATCTTCAAACCTAATATATAGACTTATTCACTGAGGTTCAAAAGGGTTAGTTAATTTTACTCAAGTTCACACTTCTGGTAACTGTCAGGCTCTGATTTATAGATAGGTTTCTCTGATTTTAGATTTTCCAATTTCCCCCCATAACTATATACCACAATCAACCCCTTAGTTTTTATCCTAATAGCTACTACAAACACGGATTGAGACTGCAAAACAGACAACGTCTTGGGAGATTGATAACAGCCATGAATAACAAAGCACTGATGAAAATGACATATGGAACTAAATCCCAGAGATAAAAGTTTCTGAAAATTCAGAAAGAAGAGAAATCAATGTGTTGAGATGGGCGGCACTAAGTAGAACATGAGAATGATGTAGTGGCAGTGTTATGGAAAAGTAAGGACAGCATTGGCCTGAGGTTGCAAGGTAATTAATAGTCAGTATGGGTATCATTTTTGTAAGTGAACTATCTGTCTTATTTCCACATTTGTAAATCTTGCAGGAAGTTCTAATAGCACCGTACTGATGGTGGAGAGACTCACCCAAAGATCCACCTAACCACTGTGATTCAGACATATCTAATCAAAAGGTGAGGCTTTTATTACACTAAAAAGAAGAATGAAAACAGAAAAAGCTGAGAGGCTTGTGTACATTTTTTCCCCTGAATTGGTGGGACTTTTCTATAATGAACATAAAGTGGGTGCAGTGGCCAGATTGTTAGGTGTTGAACCATGAAATTTCATGTTATATTTATCGTGGTTAGTGAGGGTTCTAACTCACTAACCGTGAGATCATGACCTGAACCGAAATCAAGAGTCAGATACCTAACTGACTGAGCCACCAAAGTGCCCTAATTTTAATTACATTTTAAAATCTACCTTCCTTTTTCTCTGGCTGTCACCACCTACCCATGTGGGCATTATGACACTGAGAAACTGAAAGTAGTGATTTGAGCTCTTTGCATTTTAAGAAAATCACATTGATTGACTATTAAGACTGTGTTTAGAACAGGTGCTCTACATTCTCATCTCACTTTTGATTCCATTCAACAAATTTGTATCGATTGTTTATAATCTACAAAGGTTGGTGTTGGTTGCTCATTTTTAAAAATCTGATTGCGCAGAAAAAGCTAAGGATTAATTGCAACTCTGATTAGAATTAAGAACATGAGAATGATAGATGTGTTCCATCTCTGTAGAGCTTTACATTTTGCAAACTGCTTTTGTAGTTTTTAAAATTCATTCTTTTAACATTTTTCAAAGTTTAAGGTCCATAGGAATAGCTTAAGGATTTTATTAAATGTTGGTTCTGATTCAACAAGTCTGAGCTGTGGCCCGAGAATCGGCATTTCTGCAAGGTCATGTTTTACCTGCTGCTGGTTCACCTCCAGTTGCAAGGCCTTTTCTACTTGTTCCTCTTTTGCTGCACATGAGGCAACTTAGAGGAGACAGGTTGAATGACTAGCTCAGTCACTGGGTGAGACCCAGTCAAGCCAGAGCAGCACACGAGAGGCTTCATTCAGACCAGTGCGAGCTCCATCTTCCCTGACGTCACAGAAACTAGTGGTTACAGAGAGACCCTCTAAAAATAATTAGGAGAAAAAGTAATGCAAACTCATAAAGAAATGTGCAAAATGAGACAGGAGGTTCCTTTTGCCCCTCAGTATTTTCATAATACCGCTTAGAAACTTCATCTTTTCCAGAAATACAATTGATTTGTGAATGATCATATTTTGAGACCTCCGTACGTTTTAAATAGAACAGATTTTAGAAGAAAAACATGACAAGATTTTTTGCTCTCTTAAAAAAAGAAACACAAAGTAGTGAATTTATCCTTAAACCTATTGAAACCCATTAATTTGTACGAGACCATAAGGTGATATTTACTCCTCTGATATTGTGTTCCAAAAGGACCACTCTCTTTCTTCTGGTACCTGCCCATAACCCCAAGCTTTAGTAAGATCTTAAAAGAGATGTTTTAGTGCCAACACGTAGATGGAAAAACAAAAGCCACGGAAGGGAAGGATAAGCAACTTACACAATATATTACCTAAGTGGCTGCAGAACAGGGATCAGAACCCAGGTCTCCTTTGCTCTGTACTCTTCTCCTTGGCTGCCTGGGAATGATAGACAAACCCAGTTTCTACTGACAGTCCATGATGGAGTAAATCTCAGAGCTCACTAAAGATTAGTGGATTTTCCAAAGTAACTTGTGGGTAGTTAATATTTGACTCAATAAAAGCTGGAACCGTTTTCTCGAGCTGAGTTCAGCCACATCTATTACTTGCTGAAGCTTAAAAGGAATTCTCTGGATGGCACTGATTATTTAGCAGCTTGACTCTTTGCAAGCACAGAATAGTTAATAGTTTTGTGTTCTTAATGGCAAATCACCTAAAATTGTTTTCATTGAGTACTTACCAAGTGCAATAATATCCGTATATTTTATGGATGCGTGTATGGAGCGAATATCACTGTAAACCAGGAGAAGATACTTGTATTAGAGCCAAATGTTCAGGATTGCCAAGGAGTATATTTTAACAAAATGGTCATGCAATTCTCAGTCGGGCTGAGATCTCTCCCTAGTTCAGATCTATTTGCTCTAGTCACAACAAAGTATTTAGTAGGTGTTAGGAAATATCCTTTAATTCAGTTACAACCTGGTTGCATTTGTTATCAACACATTTAGCTGCCATAAGGTTTCTTTTTATGTTCATGTTTTGTGCAAAGTGCCATCTACAACCAATAAATCTAATTATTATGTATTGCTATTTGAAAATGAACACAAGATTTTGTATCTATAATTGATCAGTTAAGTATTAATAAAATATTAAATATGTACTTGATGTGAAATAGTGGCCTTGCTTTACTTAGAAAAGAAGTACCCCTGAAGGGGTGTATGAATTCCCAATGTGCTTTGTAAATTAATGTTTTAAAACTACTTGAAGTTACCGGTTTGGGGAATTATAAATCACTTAGAACAGTGTCTAACGCAAAGCAGGTGCTCAGTAAATGGCAACCCTTTCTAATGATTCATGCAATTTTCACAACAATTTTATTTTATATGTACCCTTCCCGTCACCACCCAGGCCAATAGATGAGGTTACCAAGGCATAGATAAGTTGAGTAACTTGCTCAAGATCATACAGCTAAGCAGCTAGGCAGTTGTTGGTAAGTGAAAACAAAAAGTTTATCTTCAGAGACTGTATGTTCTTAATTCCTCCCTTCTGTATTTAAATAAAATAATAAGTAACGTTATTTCAAACTCTTGTTTTTTTTCTCTGAGCCTTGTTTATTTCGCTATATCCTTAGGGTTTGCTCTCAGTTCCAATATTTATGGAATCTTTTGCAGCCAGAGCTACTGTGAAGAACATTATGCAGACATTCTTTATTACCCCATGTATTAATTAGGAAATGTTTCATTTGCCAGGAAATGTAAAACAGAGACCTATAATTAAAAGAAAATAGGGACGGTGAGGCAGAAGCTAATGTGCTTAATTCTTACTTGGAAAAAACACTGGATGCTGAAATGAATATACATCAAAAACTGACATATCAAAACCTGACTTAATTTTAAGCTGTTTTTAGAGGAAGTGCTCAAACTGTTAGAGTTAAATCACAGCAGAAGTTATGTTTGAGGCTTCACTTTATACAGAGTTTGAACTTTCTTGCTATAGAAATAGGAAAGTCTTTTGACCCCTGACTTTTTATGCTTCACTTATTTGAACTGCATTTTTATTTTCTCACAAATTAAAAACTATATCTCTCGGCAAAGAGCCTATTAGGGAAACAAATCTTCCTTGAAAATGTTCTGAAACAGGCTTCATTTTCATCCTTGTGTAATTTTATTTCCAAACTGAGAGCCAACTGGAGCATGTCAGAAACAGCTGATGAGTAGATGAAGTAATGACTTCTTACATAACAAGATTAGCTTTCTCATTTGGAAGAATAAAGGAATGAAGAGTATGAGGTGTTTAATTCCACTGTCAGAATACCTGTTACTCATGCATGGGAATCTTTCTGGAAAACAGCTTCCTTTCAAATGTTCAGATTTTAGAAAGACAGGAGTATCAGTCATGGCCATCGTAGTAAATAACAAGAAGAGAGAAAGAGCTAACGAGACAAACAACTAAGGCATAAAGCAGAGCAAGAAAGATACAACTTATTTATACAAAAAGAAAAAAAAGAAAAGAGCTAAAATGTGAAAGATAAAATGGTGCTTAAACTTTAAACTGGTAAGACAAATGTAATAGAGAGTGGAGGCAATTATCTTGGTAACTCAGGCCCCAAAGTCTGCAGGTAAGTAAACTGTATGGGAATAGACCTAAGGTTTTTTCATGCTTAGGGCTTTCAGTAATCACTTTCACTCATCAAACTGCTTTAGTCACATTTTAAGTCCATAGGGATTAACGGCATATGGCAAAAATAGAATCCTGGTTTTTAGAAAAAAATAATCCAGATGGTGTAGATGACTATTAAAATATATGCACGCACACACACACACACACAGTCATGTTTAATTATAGTGTAATTGGTGCTATGCTATTGTTCATGAAGGTAAAAATGACCCAGAATATGAAGTGTTGAATCTTAAGATGTACAGAAGGCTCATCACACATAGAAGATGCTCAATTTATTTAATGAATGAAACAAACACCAAAATAGTACAAAGTTGTGAACATAACAGAAAAAGCAAAGGCATACAAGTATATGGATTTCAGACTGAATATTTTTGAACACGTCTTGGATCTGGTTATTTGCACAATGGCTGCATTGTTCATATTTGTTTTCCCTTAATATTCAGAAATTCTATTTTGAGGAGTTATGCATTGAGTCTGGATTTTTCCCACCTCACCACTCTTTGAAGCAGATGAAAGACATATCTTCTATCTGTACAAGTTTCTTCCTACTCTGTTTTGGATTTCTTCTGCCTTATAACACTAGGTTAATTAAATCCCCTATGAATTAAGGAGATGTGGATACACTTCCTTTTGCAGAGCTATATATAAATATGTTCTACATATGGAGACAGTTAAGACTAAGCAAGCCTCCTGCTAACATCTGCAGGCCTGGGACAAGAATATATACTATATGTATGACTATTTCAAATTACACATCAAATTAGCAAGGTATTAAATAAAACAGATTTATTCATACCTTGACCAAGGTATTTTTCACCAAAGTCTAGAAAGTTAGTTTTAAACTTAGAATTCTTAGATTCCTGAGGTTTCTATTCTAGAATACGGCAATGTGGGGAGAGCTGGTCCTCAGCCCCCAGCATACTGTTTATATCCGATTCTCTTCCCTTTAGATTCCTCCTGTCTTTTCAAGGGCCTTACACACACATGAGATATCCCAGCTTACAAATCCAAACTTCTGTCAACCTTCCAAAGAAGCAGCTCTGGTTAGATATCTGCACTGCAGATATTCAAACAGACAATTGTATTGAAAAACTCTTCTTGTCTAGAATTATAGACATTTTGAGTTAAACAGAAATTCTCCCCTTAACAAAGATTATTCTTTCCACACTACTTTTTCTCATGCCTATGTGATGTGATATTTAAAACAATGGTATAATGATATCTCTTGGTAGATACATTAATCTGATGAAATTTTCTTCAATTGAGGAAAATGGAGTTCAGGCATGTCAACATTCATAAGTTTTAAAAATTCATAGGTTAAGAAAATAACACATTTACCACAAGTCTCCAAGGGAAAGCCAATACCAATACTGGGACATTAGCAGAAGACTTTTCATTCCTCAAATACTATTAGGAACAATTACCCAGCCTAAGGTACAATCGAGGGAAAAGCTCATCAAACAAACTTTGGAAGATACTTTATGATGAATATTTATTTGTTGATTTTAAGATCGCAAGCTAGGTATGGTCTATTACAGACATTCTTTGTCAATATTTTATGACTATGCTGAAGTGTCCTGGGAGAATGGGGGGAGGGGGAAAATGGAAATGAAATTACTTTCTGAGAGCTAAACTGTGAAATCAACATATAGTAGATCAGATCAGAGATCTGCAAAGTTGCCTTCAAGAGAGAGATTGACTTCCTGAATTGCAAAACTAAACAATCTAATTGAATATAGTAAAATAGCAAAAGAAAGAATTATGCCCGTCAGAAAGAAGTTAGTCAGAAAATGAAATATAGAAAAGAGAGGGTCCCAGAACTGAATTGAGTGTGTCAATACAAATATAATCTAATGGACAAGGTGCCTTTTTAAACGAATTTTGAATATTTCTATCTCATTCGAAAGGCCATTCCTAATGTGGGTATGTACACGTCGGGCTGTCTAATCCTGCCAGTAAATATTTATATCATTTAGCTTTCTCTCTTTGTTCTAATTCAGTTCTCTCCAGGCCTTCTTCTTATAAAGAATTTGTTTCTGATGTAGGACAGTCTAAATGGCTAATGATGCCTGCTGGGAGGGTACAAATTATGTGATGATGATTTTGTTGTTGTTATATATTAATCAAAGAGGCATTGTAGTGTGCATAGGAGACTTAATTCTCTGTTCAGACTTTGTATTAACAGAACCCTGATATTTTTGTAATGTTCCCAAGTTCACTAAATAAGCAAACAAAAACTACATTTTCCAGCTTCTCTTGCAGAATACTAAGGCTGAAATAATAGAAAATCAGAGGATCTTGTGGTAATGTGGAGATGTCACACCTTTCCTAAGCTACTTAACCTCTGAGCATTTTGTTACATGAAAACAAAACAAAACAACTATCTCCTTTGGATAAGCCACCATAGGGTCCCTGTTGCCTGTAACCAAATACGGTCCCAAGAGAGAAACAAAGTCTTCTAGTCAGCCTTTGGAAAACTGTTGTCATAAAGCTGAGGATGACTAATTAATTAAGTTAACAAGTAATAATCAAGTGCATACTGTGTGGAAAGTTCTTGGCAGACACTTGGATTTAAAACAGCACTGTTCCTGATCTAATTGCCCATATAGTAAAAATGGGGTTTAGAGAGAAGACAGAGAAAGTGGGAATAGACAAGTAAAAGTAATATAATAAATTATAATAGCATAATAAATATGTTGAAGGAAATTAACAGAGTGAAGTGATGGACAAAACAAGGTAGAAAGCATTCACCTAGAGTGAATGCACTTTTGGAAGAAAAGTGGAATAAACGGAACATGAGCATTAGAAGGAGTGGCTTCTAGGGATGTAGAACAGCATATGCAAATCCACCTGGGAGTGCCATTTTGTGAGGTTTTGCCACCAGCCTTCTACTGTCACTATAATCTTGTTCCTTCGCTTGACTTGTTAAGGTGCCTTAAAACAAACAAAGTACATTAACAAAGAGGAGGCATTGCTAGGGTTGTGCAGAATTAGGAATAAACCACACACTTTGTTTAATTTCCTTCCTCCAGTCACCATTGCACCACTACTCGGAATTTATTATCAATTCATTAACACTGTCTCCATTTTCTCATAGACGACTATGGCTTTACTGTGGTGCATCTCAGTCTCTCGATTTCATAACCATTCCTGACAATGAATTCTAGCAGAGTGCTCTAAAGCTGTAATTACGCTTCCAAAATAAAAATGCTTTATTGGATGAGGTCTATCTTTCAGTGATTCTCTCTACATCACCAAAGTATATGAAGGCTTATTTCAAAATATTTACACGGAAAAAGTAGCAATGACTAGGCGTAGCTGTATATCTGAATCATAACATGTATTCTTGTAATTTAAGGCAGTACCAGAATCTAAAGTGAGATTTCTACTGAAGAGACTTTTGAAATCTCCCTTTCTAAGTGTACTTAAAAAAAGAAATTCGTTGCAATAAAAAATTCCCTGCAGATCTGGGGTTCTTGAACTTTTCTGCAACAGGGTCATTTTCTTTGTGTGACATCATGTCTGAAAGAATGGCTAGAAAGTGTGGGAGAAGATAAGACTAATGTGTTCCAG
Source organism: Hyaena hyaena (assembly GCF_003009895.1). Classification (NCBI taxonomy): domain Eukaryota; kingdom Metazoa; phylum Chordata; class Mammalia; order Carnivora; family Hyaenidae; genus Hyaena; species Hyaena hyaena. Next base: position 85,660 of record NW_024082058.1, on the reverse strand, counting down.
GATTTGATACTTAGTGGGAACAGGACATAGAACTGCTAGTCTGTTTATCCCTTTCTCTCTGGAAATATTATTGAGACACAAGGAGAGCCAGAAGAACATAAGATTGACTGTAGAAACATCTGTACTTCTCAAATTTCACATCTATCACTTTTTGTCATTGTCTAACCCTCTGCAAGTTACCGTTCTGAGACTTGATTTTCTCCTCTGAAAGGAACTGAATAATAATTTTTCAATGTGAGAGTATAATTAGATAATTCATTTCCACAACTACAGGGGGATGGACATGGCATAGAAGGGTTTTTTTTTTTTTTCTATCATTTCAACTTAAAGATTTTCCTCTCTAATTGCTGCTTCTTTTCCTGCAACTTTGTTTTGTTTTATATCACACGGTTCCTAACTCCTCTACGTTTTCTTAGTTATCATTTACCCTGTATTTTAAACATCATGGTCAAATTTTAAAAACCAAAACAGTACAATTTTAGAATATCAGAGTTAAAGACAAAATCCTAAAATCATCCAAAAAGATAGAAACAAAACAAAGCCATTATGTTAAATTATGTTAATTCCAAAGAATTGGCACTCAGAATAACTTAGACTTATCATCAGCAGCATTGGACTGTACAATAATGGCTTCCTAAGTCTGAGAAAAAATGTTTTGAACTTAAAGTTCTGTATCCAGATATGTTTTCAATCAAATAGGAGTGATTCTCTCTACATCCTCACCACTTTTTCATATACAGAGTAACTCATAAAGTGTACTATGCATATTTACTTATTAAAAATATTACTTGAAATTTTCCATAAAATAAGAGGCAATCCCACTAACTACCCCAAAAGGGGAACAATATGGAATACAAAAATAGTCTTGTAAATGGGGCGCCTGGGTGGCTTAGTGGGTTAAGCGTCCGACTTTCGCTTAGGTCATGATCTCGCGGTTCGTGGGTTCGAGCCCCGCGTCGGGCTCTGTGCTGACTGCCAGCTCAGAGCCTGGAGCCTGTTTCAGAGTCTGTGACTCCTTCTCTCTCTGACCCTCCCCTGTTCACACTGTCTCTCTCACTCTCCTAGAAATAAATAAAACATTAAAAAAATTTTTTTACAAAAATAGTCTTGTAAAGAAGATGAGAAGGAAGCTGCACACAAGAGTTTAAATGATATAATCTTATATCTTTATGGGCCCAATCCTACATTTTGAAACTATGATACATAATGTTTACCTAATCTTATACCTTACATTTTTTCAAATGGTTAAACATTTTTAGTATTAAGCTATATGAATAAAGAAAGTTCCCTTTAGAATTTATATTTACAGAAAAGAATGCAAAAGAGATAAGCCTTAACAATATAAAAATATAACTTCTACCTAAAATTTTTGAGAAATGGGGGAAAAGATAGACAGAAGCTAAGTATCTAATTTCCATTTTTTTTCAATCCAGAGGAAAACTAGATAATATTAAAAGTGGTAACTGAAAAAACAGAGATTACAATCTGTTATATAAATAATAAAAAATTCAAATCCTAGAGAAATTAAAATGATTAGATAACAAAGATTTGGATATGGGGGCAAGGGAAATGAGAGGTTGCATAAATTTCTTAAATTTTTAAATCTCTATAGGTAGGGAATAAAACAGATACAAGCTGATGAGTTGCATAATACAATATTAAGTATATTTGTAAACTTAACCTCCAGATATCCTAAAATCTGAAGAGGCTATTAATGGTTGGTTCTGGAGGTGAGAAGGAAGATTTTAAGTTTTCAATTTTACTTTTATTACTTGTTCACAATGTCTTGAATTATTTCTATTATAAACACTTAAATATAAATTTAAATAATGTACTCATGATATATTCCTAAAATGGAATTGGGTACAGCTGTTAAAATTTATAGGCTTGGTCCCTACGTACTCATAGTGAGATATATCCAAAATTTAATAAATAAAACAAATAAGTTACAGAATATAGAATATGACCCTAGTATGTAAATATGCATAAGTATACATGGAGATGTGTGTATTTATATATGCATAGACAATGTCTGGTGTAATGCACACCAAAATGTTACTAATGACTTCTGAGGAGTGAGATTGCTTTGGGTAAAGGAAGCAGGATTTATTTTTTACTTAATGCATATTTTACTGCTTGGATCAGATTATGAGGAACATATATCATTTATACAATTAAGAAAATAAAAGCTATAATTTTGCTTCCATGATGCTACATCTTTTTTCTTACTAATTTTTGTCCATTTTTTATCAGCCTGCTTCATCTTTCAGCTACATTCTGATGATTACACATCTAACTCACCAACCCATATATCTTCTGGAATTCCAGTCTAATATATCCAGCTACACCCAGCTGCATCTTCTTATGTCTCAAAGCATTTCAAACTCACATTTCCAAAACAGAATACACGATCTCTGTGTTTCTCTTCACCAACTGAAAGCAGCCTGTATTGTCTGACTTGCCTTTCTTTATGAATGAGCCCTGCATCCCACCAGATGCCCACTGTAGACTTTGAGTTCACATCAATAACCTTCCATCTTCATGACTGGCCCGTATTCAATCAATCACTAAATCCTGTCCATTTAACCTGTTGTTGCTTGAATTTATCAAATTTCCTTTTTTCTACAACTCCACTTTAGTTTGGGCAAAATGCTTACCATATTTTACATTATCATTTATCATCTGGCCACTGGTTTATTTCTTCAGTCTTGTCTCATGACTCGTTCCTCTCTTATTCTGTTTCATGCAAGTGGAGCTACTTTTATTTCTCTCACTTTGGTAGGTCTACCTTCCAGGCGTTTGCAAATGTTTTCTATGTTTGGAATTTCTTTCCTCAAGTCCCTCCCTGGCCAACTCCTGATTTACTCTTCAGGTCACAAGTTAGATATTCTTCCCAAAGCATCCAGTGCCTTACCTGTTTTCTTGTCTTATAGGTATTTATTTATGTGTGTTTCTTACTAGGGTATTATATCTCCATTACCCAAACCAGGGCCTGGTAAATCCCTGGTAAATTTTGTGGTAAATGCATTAATGAGTAATATGTAATCCTTCTAAGCAGAATCTGAGTTGTACATGTACCAAATAAATGGCAGTTTTCTTAATGTTGAATCACTTTACAAATTGACTCATCACTAAGGATTAGCAAGTAAGAAGAAACTTTTTTTCATTGAGTTTACTGTGACCCAGCACCTACTGGTGCTTCAATATAGATAAAATACTAAATTAGAGACTGATTTTAAGATTATAGGTGCCCTACCAAGGCTAAGTGGCCTACCTCTTTCAGGACATCTCTAGATGACAGGTCACATGACAATATGGCCATTACATTTACTATGACCTGCTTCAACTCTTCCCTCTTTAATACTCCCTCTGTTGGTGTGCTTAATTCAAGACTTTTGATATGCACAAAGTCACCCATATCACTAATGCACAAAGTTTGGGGGCACACACTGGTAAAGTGTCACCTTGCTCTGATTAGAGCTCATGGGCACATCACAGAAGTCCCCAGTTTTCTTGAAATTCCATGGAAACCATGCTTGGGCTGGGTCCAGATGGCTCCACATAGGACGGTGTTACAAGAAAGGAAAGTGACCCACCAACCTGGTGCTCTCTTTTTATGGGAGTTGAGAGTGAAATGACTTCAAAATTGGGACAAAACTGTCTGAATTAGGAAAAATAGTCTAAAACAGGATATTAGCTAATAGTATAGTGCAGAGGTGGCCAGCTGCCTGCCAAATGGAGGCTTTGGAGAAAGTAAAGATTCTACACCGCAATCCTTGTTTGTAGAGGGGGGAAATCTTGTCCTAGCTAGCTCACTGCCAAGCAATTTTATTTATTTAACCTGGATCATTTTTTAACAAGCTTGTTTGCCTTTCCATAAACATTATTGCATATATAAAGTGCCAACAAAAAATAAAAGAATCAAATCATCAGTCTACAATGCATGTGTGTAGAAATACACATATTAATGCATAAGGAAAATTGTGGAGGGATGTGTATCAAACTTCAATCTTAAAGGCAACAAAGTGTGAGCTATAAGTAATGATTTATTCATACATTTACATAAAATTTAAACTTTACTTGCTAGGTGAATCAAAATGCATTTCAAAATTATTTTTGTCTCCATATAGTAGTTATTTCTTCTCTATTGCTTTATTTAAGGTTTTATACTTTGGATAATTTTCATTTAATGTTGCATTGACAAACAAGTAAATGATTGAAAGGAGAAAAAATAACATGAATATTTAATAATATGTCTTTATTATAACTTAAAAAGATAACAGATTGTTGATCCGAGTGATTCACGTCCTGACCTGAATGCCCTTTCTGTTTGCAAATGCATTTAGGAAGCCTGTTCAGTTTAATAGTCCATTCACGTGAGTTACCTGACTTAGAATGTCCAACACTTTTTGAGCACCTAGATGTGTTTTGGGAAACAAAGACCATTAAAACACTCCCTCTGCTCTCAAGGAGCTCCCAAAGAGCTATCTACTTCATTTGTGAAGTCTTTGGAGAACATTTTCCAAGGTCGGACTACTTCAAAATCTGAAAATATATTCCTCCTCGTACTCACATTTTATCTAACTTGTTAAAATCATAAATCAAGACTTCCAAAGCTCAAAGAGAATAGGGGTTAGGAATTGAGAGGGGAGGGCAACACATGGAGAATCATGTGATCCTTTAGCTCTGATATGTGTTGACGGAAAAATGAGAGGGTGGTCTGGTAATGACCACAGCTCAGTTTCTTCACTGAATTCCATCCAATTAAGTATCCTCTGTGATGATGACACTGGAGCAGAACATGACAATGAGGAAACCAAGAAGAAAAAATATAACATTTGACTTTTAAAATTCAATTGAAAGGTTTAGAGATGCCAATAAATTAAAGTGGCTTCCTGTTTTACAGATCCTGAAATACTTGTATCTCAGCTTCATGCTATAAAGCACATTTGTTATCTCCCCCCTTTGGATTTGTTTGGTAGTGCCATGTTTTGTTCAGTATTAAATGCTCTATGTTTTCACTTGAGTCCCAAATTGCAACAACAGGTTCCCAGTCTGATCAGCAGAGGGGATGGGTGTTTTTACATTGCAACGGGCATGCTGTTATCTCTTGGAGACTCTTGGGTTTCAAAATATAATAGAGTGAAAGGGGATATCATTATTTTCTCTATATAAATATGGCGGGAGGTTGTATGAGCAGTTTTCATTTTCATCTGGCCAATGTGGAAGTGATGGATAGACAGGATGATTATCTACCTTTGCGGTAAAAGAAGTTCCCTTTATTACTGCGGAAAATGATTTTAAGTTTGAAGGCAACACCAGATGTGACAGAAGAGTAAGGGCGGTAAAGAGCTTATTGCAGATATGATCTGTATTGTCATTTAAACTGTGGATATAAAATAATTTTGAGAAGTTTGTAAAAAGAAAGTGATGGGAGAAAGAAGATATTGGAAGTAAAGGCTGTTCAAGTCTCTGATTCTTAGACATTGGTTGAAATATTATTTATGGAAGAATTTGAAGGCCTGTGTCTTTAAATCTTAGAAAATTATTTAAGAGGAATCCCCAAGCCTGAAATTTAGACCTATATAAAGGTATTACAAGGGAATGAGAAATAGGAGGTGTAGAAGTGTGTCAAAGATGAGTATAGAACAACTGTGCTTTGGAAAACTGATGACGTGATCTCTGCTTACCATTACAGGCAGTGGGAAGGAAATGAGCTTATTATTGCCAATCTTTTCTACTGAATCCAGGAAATAGTCGACTTATATATAATTACACAAATATGCACACACAAGCAAAATTAAAACAAATCCTTTATAATATCGAGATGGATCAAGCTGAAAGATGTTCCCAAATTAAAATAGGATTTATAACTGAAATGTGTCTTAATCACATCTACAATGTGTCTGTGCACTAATGGTAACTAATTGTGTTGTGTTCACTGTTCCTTATTGTGCAATTAATGTTTTCTAACTGAAACATTTCAAAGTTTAAATTCTCTTTTTTTTTTTTAAATGTTTTATTTATTTCTAGGAGAGAGAGAGAGAGACAGCGTGAGCAGGGGAGGGTCAGAGAGAGAGGGAGTCACAGACTGAAACAGGCTCCAGGCTCTGAGCTGGCAGTCAGCACAGAGCCCGACACGGGGCTCGAACCCACGAACCGCGAGATCATGACCCGAGCGAAAGTCGGACGCTTAACCAACTAAGCCACCCGGGCACCCCCAAAGTTTAAATTCTTTATGGTCAGATACAAAGCGTATGATAGTGAACTAGTTTGGTTTTTTCCTCTGAAAGTGATTAACCAGCAATATCTATGGTTACTATCTAGAGCATATCAGGAAACATTAGGCCTTAGTCTGTTGAATATGTATAAAAAATTTGTATTTTTATTCTCATTTTAAATATTTTGATTATTTCATAAAACACTCAGTTGACCTTTTTTATTATAGCACTAAAAACTATTCAATTCAAAAACACTTCATTGTACTTAGTGTCTCTGGGCCTAGAAATTATGTACTAAGGATGTTTTTATATCCAAAGCTAGATTATTCAGAGTCTCCATTATATAAGCAGCATCTATACTGTCAACCTATTGATTTCACTGAGCTACACATAATTTCCAGACTGATCCCTAAAACATCAAGTGTTTCTAAATGGTACATATAAACAAAAAAGATTCTTCTCAAATGGATCTAAATAGTAATACCCTATGCTTTTAAGGAATATATAGGGTATTTTTTCTCTTTTTATATTTGAAGTCTCTCTCCAAGGGCTTAGAAGTCTCAAAATGATACAAATCTTATGATCAGATCGCCTTCAAAGACTCAAAACACTGTTAGACAACTGTTCTTCACATTGTTATCATTGTAATAGATGCAATTATTTTAACTGTCTTTGAAATATCAAACATTGAGAATTGGGAAAAGCATATTAAAGGTCTTGTGAAACTTATCTAACATTTTAAAAGTCACAATTCGCTCCATTTTATCTCAGCTATACAATCCAGTAGTATGAGTTGCTGACTTAAAAGAATTAAATATAGCTGCAAGATTATATTGGATTTCTGGTATATTGTCAATGCTCAGAATAATGCAATTTGTTAGATTTATACAGATTTCCTCCACTATCCGAAAGTAGAGCATCCCTATAGAACGTTTCATAAATTGAAATAGCATAAAGGGAAGAGTATCCCCTGCTTTCCAAAGTTCATGTTAACCCACTTCAGTTTTTCAAACAACCTACATTAGCACCTGTTTTCGATAACCAAGAGAAATCTGGGGTGGGGAGGGGAGAGCGCCTGGGTGGCTCAGTCGGTTAAGTGTCTGACTTCAGCTCAGGTCATAATCTCACAGCTCCTGAGCACAAGCCCCGCGTTGGACTCTGTGCTGACAGCTCAGAGCCTGGAGCCTGCTTTGGATTCTGTGTCTGTCTTTCTCTGCCCGTCCCCTCAAAAATAGATAAAAACATTAAACATTTTTTTAAAAATAATTTCTTTTTAAAAAAAGAAATCTGTAACAGGTTTTCACTTTTCCATAAATTGCCATCATTGTACTAATGTAGGTCTTTTATAAAAGTGAAATAGTGTAACTCGAACTTTCAGAAAGCAGGAGATGCTTGCATCTTCCAAGGAGACTGTAAATTCTGTGAAATATTATTTTTAGGTTATTGTAACTAAGGTAGGTTTGGGACTTAATTTAGGAGTTCAAGCACCTGCTTTTAAATGTTAGATTTAAAGTCTTTGGTTTGGTTTGTCAAAGATGAATGAAGGTAACTTTGTCTGACCTGTGTTTGATTAAGATCATTATTCAATATAATTATGTACTTTAGGTGCTGTAAATCAGCCATTGCTACTCCGGCTCAAACTAGGATTAAGGTGCTGTTTGGGACAAACTCTTAGAGTTTCTAATTTATAACTGTATTGTGAAAGATACTTGGCAGTAATTCAACATTTATTTCTTCTTATTTCACTTAAAAATCATTTTAGTGCCTTAGTGAATGTTTTTGTTAGTCGGCATTTTTTGTTGTTGATTAGTGTCCTACTTTAAATTTCAGTCTAAGTTTAATTATTTTATCTTTAACTTTGTAAGAGAGAGGGTGTAAACATTAAATATTTACATAAATGTAAGACATATTTTCTTTCATTTAATAGTCTATCCTTGTAAACATTACAACCTTATTTAAAAAGATCCATCCATAAAGTCAAACTAAAACATATACAAAATAAAATATTTCAATATTTATATAGCTCTTGACAAAGAATGGGTCAAATTTTACATTGTTTTCCCTTATTTCCTCCTTTCATATTTACATATGAACTAGGCTCACTTATGATTGGTATACAAACTATTGGTATACAAACCAGGAAAATGAGACTTCAATAATCTTAATGAACTGTCTGAATGTGGAACAGGTTAGACTTTTCAGGGGAAATTAAAAAGGTTTATTATAATGTAATTTCTACTAGGGTATAGATTTAACGAGCACTTGATTGATTGATTGATTATACTATAATCATATCAGTTTGAAAGTTTTGTTGGCCATATCCATCTCTGAGATATCACATAAGCATTCTCTTTTTTCATCTTGACCTATAGAAGATTTTATTTAACTTATAAATGTGAATCAACAAACGATATGTAAAGGAGCATCTGCATATAATAGGAAAATGTATTTACATATAATTGTACGTTCATATATGAAAACTAGGCAAGGAATATATTTCAAGACATGGAGCTAAGCAATGGTGTCTATAATAGTGGGCTATATTCCTGTGTTTGTAAGTTACCTAAAGAAGTGTTATTAGCCTTTTTTGTGATTAATGAATCTGTCATCTGTCTGAGTCTCTAAAATATTATGCACTGAATTTCTACACTATTTTAATTTTATGTATTTTTTACCAGAGATTTTATTTCAGTATATAGGTTTATAAGCTATAAGATTATGCATTTAAAAAAATTATGTACACTGGCCTATTTCATGATAATTTCTATTTTGCTCATCCTGTCAGTTGATATAATGAAAACCACTGGCTGATATGCAGCTTGAATCAGTGTTTTCTCTTGGGGTTTGAAATTTGATTATCCAACTAATTGGAAAATAAATTACAATGGAAGTAATCTTGTGTTAAACCCAATAGTCTATTATTTAAAAAAAAAGGTTCACATCGTGTTTGTGACATACTGACATCATAATGGCTGTATATTGAACTTTTATTAAAAACATGTGCCCGGGTGGCTCAAATGGTTGAGCAACTGACTTCAACTCAGGTCATGATCTCACAGTTCGTGACTTCTGTGCTAACAGCTTGGAGCCTGGAGCCTGCTTCAGATTCTCTGTCTCCCTCTCTCTCTCTCTGCCCCTCCCCAGCTTGCTCTCTGGCTCTGTCTCAAAAAAAAATAAATTAAAAAACAATACAAATTTAAAAATTAAAATAAAAAATATGTGCATCTAGTGCTGTATATTTTCTAAAAATAATATTACTCTTGTAAATAATGATAAACAAAATACTGGATGACTTCACAATGTGTTTTGGCGTTTCAAATAATATAACACACCTGTGTTAGACAACAGGTATCAATGAACTAGCTTAAGTCTACTTATAGTAAGTTCAATTAATTCTAAGTATCGTACACAAATAAAGTATGTGGTCATCCTTGTTAGAATCTAGATATGGGCTTGGAAAAGCTCTTCCTTTTCTCTTAAACTCATTTTCTCTTAGATAAATACCTCTTCTACAGTATTCCTCACATTCTTTCTGGTGAAATTCTTTAGGGATGGGGACTTCTTAACTGGCTTTGCTAGCTTTTTGATTGGATGACTCTTAATAAAATATTCTTCTTCTATTGAGCCCAGTTCTGTTCCTTTACAACTCTTAATGACTGTTCTTGTTTATAGCTGTTGTGGTTAAATAATTTATCATTTATTTGAAGACGAATGTCAAGTTTCTCTCTTAACTATTCTTCATAGCTTTTGGTTTTTCAGACACCCTGGCCAATCTGGTGCTTGCATTCTACTGAAGATAATCTTAGTTTGTTAATTAATGACTTCCTTTTCTGCTTTTCTTTCATGTCCTTCTTTTTTGATCATCTATGGCAGAGGATGCTAATGGTGTATTAAAATTTATTTTCACCATTACTAACAGGTCAGTTTGATTAGAGACATATCCAATAAAAATTCACATTTCTTAGCTAAGATGACCATTTACTGCGGTCAATCACATTTAAGCAGGAAATGTTGGATATATTCTCTATAAAAATGCCTTTACAAGGGGATTGACTCACACTGATAAACCTTTTCCTTTAACCCTTCTTCTTTCTGGCTGTAATTCACAAGCAAGAGGTGGATCCTTCATCTTTTGTCAATGAGGCAAAAAGCACTTACAAAAAAGAGCTGAACAGAAAGCCCAAAGGACAGTAGATCTCCGATGGCATTAAAGAACTGGTGTACCATCTTTGAATTCCCTATCTATAAACTGGTCTTGATATGAAAGAAAAAGAATTCACTAACTTATTTATGACTTTTTGTTGGGGTTTTTGTTTCATATAGCCAAACTCAAAACCTGATGCACCCGCTTAATATATAGCTCTGAAAGGTAGCACTGAAGGTATAGCCTAATTTGATGATCCTGCCAAAATATGCATTTGGCAATTTTAAGGGAGCATATATAATATTATAATATATATTTAAGGTGTATATAATTACATTACACTGCATACTGAGGTTACATTTGTTGTCTATTAAAATTCTCAGTTTTTTTTTTTTTTTTACATGAAATACCATCCATCTTGGTCTTCTTATAGATAGATGTGATTTTTTTTAATCTAAAATACAAGATGCATACAAAAATCCCTTGATCATTTGATGTGAGTATTCCACATTATTCTTCATATAGATACAATATTAGGTGAATAGTGAGTCATTTATAGCAGTTTCTTAAACTTCAATATGCCTCTGAATTATCTGATCATCTTGTTAAAATGCAGTTTCTGATGCATATATTCAGGGTGTACCTGAGAGTTTGGATTCTTACCAAGCCTCTAGGTAATAGCAGTCTATGAATTATACTTTGAATAATTGGAATATGGGTAACTTTATAATTTAGGCCTCCATATTACAATTTGTGAAAAACAATTTAAATTTTTTAAATTTTGACCATTTGATCTATGCGGCTGGCAAAGCATGAACTAAGAAGTCTAGAATTCAAGAGAGTTCATTTTTGATAAAGACATGTGAAGATGTCTAAAGTGTATTTGAAAAAGCCAAAGGCTTTGGATCTGGGGAAACATGTATTTTAATCTCCACTTTAGTAACTATCTAATCTTGGCAAGTTGTTTAACAGGCAAGTGACGATATAATGCTTGACTGATCTAAACATTAAATAATAGTATCAGCCTAAGAAGCAAGTAGGATAGTGGCTCTTGCACATTAGAGGCCTAACAACTATTTCTTTCTTTTAAACTGACATTATCTTCCTATTTTATCTTCAGTGTTAAATGAGTATTTGGTATTATATTTGTTATTTCATTTCTTCCAGTTTCTTTGTGTTCATTCCTGTATTCTTTATCTACTACTGTGTAATTTACATACTTAGTTTATTAATTTTTATCCTTTCTTCTTTTCTAATATGAGCATTTTATTTGATAGGTTTCCTTCTAAATGCTGTTTTGATGTGTAATATAATACACATGAAAATATAATACATCTTTAAATATTTTCTAATTTCCATTATTTTTAGGTATCTGGAAAATTATTTATTTAGAAATGTTTATTGTTTTTAATTTCTAAATATTTCAGCATTTATTTAAAAATAATTTAATTACCTTAGGCTCAGATATATGATAGGATTATTGTGATAGCAAATCTGAAAACTTTTGAAACTTGGTTTATGATAAAGTTAAAGATCAGGTTTTATACATGTCTAATGTATACTTGAAAACATCTGTATTTTCCATTTTGGGGTAAAGATTATAAACATACACACGTATTTTAAATCAATCATATTAATTGTATTATTCAGTTCTTTATAGCATTACTGACATGTTGAATTGTTTCTTTCTGCTTGATCAATTATTAATTCAGAGTAATATAAAATCACCAGTGTGATGAAAGTTTTGGCTGTTTTTCCTTGTTCCATTGTCAATTTTTAAAAATATATCTTGATACTATGTGCATAGAAGTTTGGAAATATATTACACTGGTGAATTTAATTGTTTAATCATCATGAAGTGATTCTTTTTATCTCTCATAATGCCTTTTCTTTTAAAATATACTATTAATATAGCTGTACCTTCTTGGTTTTTACATGTCTGCTTTGTTTTTTAAAATAGCCTTTTATTTTCTGTGTTTCTAAGTCATTAAATGTAGAATATTTGTTATAACCAGTACACAGCCAGACTTGACTATTCCAAATTATCATCTTCATCTTTTAACTTAACAGTATATTCCATTTAAAATTAGTTTCATATTTTAAATAGAGGTATTTCTATCACATATCTTCTTAGTTATATCTGTGCTATCATTTTCTGCTCCTCTAGTGTTGACTTTTTAATTCATTTTTTCTTTCTTGTAGATTCCAATATACATAGTCTATTCTGTTTTTCATGTGTGTGTTCTACTTGTGTGAATATGAATATTTACTTGAATAAGACATACATTTAATCAATGGAACATTTAAAAAACATACTGTAAAAGTGGTTAGGGTCTTTTTTTGTGTGCTAGTTATTACATATGATAGTACTTTCCCTTGTTTAGATTGCAAAACTGATTATTTTCTGCAGTCTTTTACTAGAATATCACCAATAAGATTTCATTTAAAAAGAGATGGCAATACAGAGAATAATTTTCTCATAAAATATGTATAATATGAGTATAATAGTTTTTCTGATATCATGTTTGGAATTAGATTTAGTTTGAAAAGTGCTCTACATTTATTACTATCTAATATTTCTATAGTAAAAATCAGGATTAGAAAGCAGAAACAGAAATGATGTCTCTAAGAAATACCAGTCCTTAGGACTCTAATCTCCTCTAATTTATACATAAGAAGGAAGACTTAATTATAATGTAGAACAATGTGTTACTGTATACCTCTATAGGTCATTTTATTTATTTTTTTAATTTTTTTTTTTAATGTTTTATTTATTTCTAGGAGAGAAATAGTGACAGAGTGAGCAGGGGAGGGTCAGAGAGAGGGAGTCACAGACTAAAACAGGCTNTCCAGGCTCTGAGCTGGCAGTCAGCACAGAGCCCGACGCGGGGCTCGAACCCATGAACCGCGAGATCATGACCCAAGCGAAAGTCGGACGCTTAACCGACTAAGCCACCCAGGCGCCCCTCTATAGGTCATTTTAGACAACTCTGAATTTCCATGGCATACTAAACATAGATTCAAGTCACCCTTGTCTTTAATCGCCCACTAAATTTTTATGCAAGAAGAAAGGAGCACACAATAGCTTGCTGTCTTACTTTCAACTTTTAGTGGGAATATCCTGGAGTTTCATTACTTGACAATGCTGCTACATGGAAGAAGAACTTGTAGACAGAGAAAAGCATGATAACATACCCACTTTTAAAAGAGAAATAAGAAAGAGTGTTTCTTCAAAAATGAGACTGAGAAGATCCTTGCAAACATCTGTTCCAGTGTTAGCTAAGATTTTAGCAGTGCATATCTTTACATGATGCACCTATTTAGCTTTTTAATATTCTTTGTCACACTTTTTTTTTTTAATTTTTTAAGCTTCCACAGCATGTATTCACTTCTGTAATGGGAAAAAGAATGGTACCGAAATAATTTACGTTAAAATAAATTATAGTGATGTTTATGTTTCTAACCTAGCTGCATGGCAATTTTCAAAGAGGCTTGGAATAATAAGTAGTTAGATTTCGTTGCCATTGAAAACTTGAAATTAATTTGTTTGCAACTATGTGTATTTTATCATGTTTTCACCTTTGCAGTCTGTCTATTTACATAAGATCAATAGCTTTTTCAAAAGGTTTCATTCAGTCATTACTTTATTTGCTGTCATTTAATTAGTATTTATTAACATGTTTAACTTCTGGGCTGTCATACTGTTCTTCTGATTCTAATAAGCGTTATTCAGACCAGAAATGTTGTCACCTCTCTTGAAGAAGGTAGCGTTTTGTCATTTGGATACCCAGGGGTATGAACTCTAAACGGATAGCTAATCTCCATACTTTAAAAAAAAGGTTCAGTCAGTTTAGGGAGTTTGTGATGTCAGGATGACTATCAGGAAACAAGTTATGGGGAAGCTCTCCAGGGAGCTACTTTCTATTGTTTCTGTGGGCCTGTTAGCTCTTCCCCTGAGGGGATTTTAATATATATTTATACTTATTACTGCTAAAACAAAAAAGTTTAGGAAAAGACAATGGTGGTGATGATACTTTTCCTCCTTCCCCTAATTCATTTTAGTTAATTTTATCTTGCAGAAAAAATAAAGAAGAGAGCAGCCTATTAGTGTGCGGACATTCTGTAAGGAAAAGTAGAGGCTTTGCCATTTCCCTTCAGGAATCTGGATCCATTTGGGGTGATATATTTAACTCAAACAGATAATCTTGTAATTCCCAAACCACAGAAGCTCTGACAGGACAGTTGTGGGAAATAAGGCGGTTTTCAGGGTCAGTGAACCTGTATATTCTTGTATACATTTTCTTGTGTATATTTCCATTATAGCTTCCATTTCTGTTTTCTTCAATACTGACACACTCCATACCAGAAAATGTGCTCCTTGTGAAGGGTAACAGATAACTTGGACAGTTGTTGACTTTACCAGGTGTAGTCAATGGAAACACCAATTATAATATGGACAATAAAGGGATGTTGAATCCATTGTGCCCTTGTAAAGCCAGGACTGACCTCTAATTACCAGAGGTAAAATTCTATGTAGAACCGTATATTTTTTCCATGTAAAATCACTCTGAAGTGTTAGAAAGGCATTGATTGCACAAGTGATGTGTTCCATGAATGTCTTAAACCTACCACAGAGAATTGCTTACATATATAAAATAAACATTTTCTCTTGGACTATAAAGAGGCTAAGACATACCATATTCCCCTTTTGGATCTTGGAAAGCTCTGTTGGGGAGAAGCAGGTATAGTATTCTACTTATATATTATTAATAAACACCATCTTTTTCAAAGTACTTTTAAGGTGACCGTATTTTTTAATTAAAAATTTATGTTTTTAGAAGCAGCTTTAAGTTCACAGCAAAACTGAGGGGAAAGTAAAGAGATTTGCCAATAACTCCTGCCCCAACACATGCAAAGCCTTCCCACTGTCAACATCCCCCACAAAAGCAGCAATTTGTTGCAAATGAACCGACATTGACACATCGTTATCACCCAGAGTCCATAGTTTACATTATAGTTCATTCTTGGTATTGTAAATTCTTTGGGTTTAAAAAATGAGTAACAACATGTTTCCTTCATTATAGTATCATACAGACTATTTCTTTTTTTTTTTTTTTTACAAATAATTTATTGTCAAATTAGTTTCCACATAACACTCAGGGCTCATCCCCACAAGTGTCCTCCTCCATGCCCATTCCCCCCTCCCCCCCACATCCATCAGTCCTCAGTTTTTGTCAGCATTCAAGAGTCTCTCATGGTTTGCCTCTCTCCCTTTCCCCCACCATTTCCGCCCTTCTTCTCCCCCTTGTTCCTCCGTCAAGTTCCTCCTAATCCTCCTATACGTGCAAACATATGATATTTGTCCTTCTCTGCCTGACTTATTTCGCTCAGCATAACACCCTCAAGGTCCATCCATGTTGCTACACATGGCCAGATTTCATTGTTTCTCATTGCCATGTAGTATTCCATGGTATAGATAAACCACATCTTCTTGATCCATTCATCTGTTGATGGACACTTAGGCTCTTTCCATGTTTTAGCTATTGTGGAGAGTGCTGCTATGAACATTGGGGTACATGTGCTCCTATGCCTCAGCATTTCTGTTTCCTTGGGTAAATTCCTAGCAGTGCTATTGCTGGGTCCTAGGGGAGTTCTAGTGTTAGTTTCCTGAGGAACCTCCACACTGTTTTCCAGAGGGGCTGTACCAGTTTACATTCCCACCAACAGTGTAGGAGGGTGCCCGTTTCTCCACATCCTCGCCAGCATCTAGAGTTCTCTGGTTTGCTCATTTTAGCCACTCTGACTGGCGTGAGGTGGTATCTCAGTGTGGTTTTGATTTGTATTTCCCTGATGAGGAGGGATGCTGAGCATCGTTTCATGTGTCATACAGACTATTTCTACTACCCTAAAAATCCTCTGTGCTAAACCTACTCACCCCCTCCATCCCCTGACCTCTGACAACAACTGATCTTTTCACTGTCTCCGTGGTTTTACCTATTCCACAGTGGCATATAATTGGAATCATATAGTGTAAAGGTTTTTCAGATGGCTTCTTTCACTTATTAATATGATTTTAAGTTCCTTAATGTATTTTCACAACTTGGTAGCTTATTTCTAGTGTTGAATAACGTATTTTATCATCTAATGTAACACAATTTATTTATGTATTCACCTACTGAGGGACATCTTGGGACCTTGGTTGCTTCCAAGTTTTAGCAATTATGAATAAGGTTGCTATCAAAATCTGTTTGCAGGTTTGATGTGGACATAAGTTTACAACTCCTTTAGCAAAATACCAAGAGTGTGATTGCTGGACCATATGGTAAGAGTAGGTTTAATTTTGTAAGGACCACCAGACTGTCTTTCAAAGTGGCTACACCACTTTTCATTCCCACCAGCAATAAATGAAAATTCCTGTTGCTCCAGATCTTCACCACCATTTGGTGTTGTCAGTGTTCTAGATTTTGGTCATCCTAATAAGGGACATTAAAAGTACAAGGTAATGATAAATTAGTGTTTGCTTTAAAAAAAGAGAAAACATACATATATACTATATTTCACTGATCCTAAAGTTGCTGTTTAATTGCTTACCAGAGGAGGGGTACCTGGGTGGCTCAGTCCGTGAAGTGTCTGACTTCTGCCAGGTCATAATCTTGTGGTTCATGAGTTCAAGCCCCACATCAGGCTCTGTGCTGACAGCTCAGAGCCTGTTGCCTGCTTCAGATTCTGTGTCTTCTTCTCTCTCTGCCCCTCCCCAACTCATGATCTGTCTTTCTCTCTCAAAAAATGAATAAGCATTTGAAAATTAAAAAAAAAATAGTTTATCAGAGGAAAAAAAAGATCTAAGAATACTATATTAAATGAAGACATCTATTTAAATAAAAAATGTGCATCTTGGAAATATGGAGTCATGTTATGAAAAAAATGGGTGATGCAAAAGCAGTAAAAAATGTTACAATTTGCAATGTAATTTGAAATTTTAAATGGCTATTTTACTTTTATGGTTTTGTTGGAAATATTACTATTTGGCCATTTTAATTTAATTTACTCTCTTTAGTGAATATATCTATTTATTGAATGCTTTTGGTTTTCCTGTGTTTTAAATTATGTTTCAACTTAGTACTTGGTACTAAGTACTTGGTAGCATGTTTTATATGTGTTAGTGTTTCAATTGAATTATTGAATGTGTTATTTGGGGTTTTATGATATCAACCCTGTGCTTGGCACATAGATATGCCAAGAGTATTTGTGAAAGTACACTGCTTCTGTAGCATACATACTCTTTTATATATAGAATGTTAATTTGGAGAACCTAATGTAGTATGTCTTACAGATGTAAAAGAAGGTGGAAAGGGGCCATTCTCCACTCTTTAATGGAGTATTTCAGATTATGTTTCACATAACTTGGGCTATGTGACCCTGTGGATAGAATGAGCTTTAGGTTCTCATTCTTCTTAAAAGTTTTAGAGGTCGTTTGTATCCCTTAATTTTAGCTCACCACTGTGGGACAATACTTTTATCTTTAGTGTTCAGAAAATCATAAAAACTAAAGATTGAAAAAAGAAGCAAACACATAGCTTTCTGAGGTCTTTATGAGAATTCAGGAGAAAAAAATATTAGTGCAGTCTAAGCAATATCATTCATCACTATGTTATCAGCAGAGTTAAGTAATTTTGTGAACTTGTTAAAATAAAAAAAAATCATATGCAAATTACATTGGTATTTGAGATATTCCTTTTTCAACAAATAGAACTGACTTGTGGATAATGATGTTCCTTAAGTCATTAATATAAGGATTGAAACTTATAATAACATTATTAATGATTTCTTAATTCCTAATCCTGCTCACAAATGTCTAATTAACCAATGTGGATAAGAGTTGGAAATCAAACTATGGAAAATAACTATTGATGGCTACATAGTTAAGGGGGAATGGGGAGAGAGTGATTTCAATTATCTGAGGATTTACACAATTAAATTTTTTTAATGTTTATTTATTTTTGAGACAGAGAGAGACAGAGCATGAGCAGAGGAGGGGTAGAGAGAGAGGGAGACAGAATCTGAAGCAGGATTCAGGCTCCAAACTGTCATCATAGAGCCCAGCGCGGGGCTCGAACTCACGAACCACGAGATCATGACCCGAGCAAAGTTAAACGCTTAACCGACTGAATCTCCAGGAGCCGTTGGATTTACACATTTTTAAAGTTATCTACTAAAAGACTAGGCCAAGTGTTTTACAGAAGTGAAAACTATTCAAATAAAATTAATATTCAGTTAATCATCAATGTTAATAATTATATATCAAAAGAAAAGTAATACATGAAAACCTAAAGAGTACAAATATACTTAGCTACAAATAAAATACATATTTATCTGCAACATTTAAAATTTTAAGTTTTGTCTTTGCTGTTCTTCCCTTTCCCAGAAACTGTCTATTAAATGAAAATGAGTCAAAAGACCTGACAGAAGGGCTTTACTTGGCCTCATATGTAGTAAGAACAACCGAGCCCAGGCCAATACTAAGATTGCCAGCATCTTGGTTCTGGAGGGCCATATTAGAAAACATGTGGGTGGAGGTGCCTGGGTGGCTCAGTAGGTGAGCATCTGACTTTGGCTCAGGTGATGATCTTGCAGTTGGTGAGTTTGAGCCCCACATTGGGCTCTCTGCTGTAACACATGGAGCTGGCTTCTGATCTATTCCTCTCTCTGCACCTCCCCTGCTTGTGCTCTCTTTCTCAAAAATAAATAAAACCTTTAAAAAATATGTATGGCCATTTGGTTTCTTCGTCTCAGATAGCCTTTTATCTCCTCTTGTCCTAAAACATTTTATCTCCGCCCTTCCCTAGAACTGTGGTGTGTTCACTTTCTCTTGGCATTAAGATTCAATGGACATGCTTCAGGATTTTGCCAGAGAAAAGTGGGACCTTAAACATGAAGGGTGCTGGTTTCTCACCCCGCTTTTAACAATCCTGCTCCACTTTCATCTGTTCTGTATATTGGGCTTTGCATAAGATTAACTTAGGAAAGCCAGTCCAACTTAAAAAAATTTAAGTTCAAAAAGTTGGGTGTAAGTTAATATAGAGAATGTTATGCAGAGCCAGCATTCTTCTGTCCTATTGATGACAGTCTGAGTAAAACCTCAGGGACACGTTGTCAAGAAAATCAGGCTCCATCAGTAAATTGTTTTTCAGTATTCATGACTAGGTGCTCTATATCACATTGAACCAACGCTTTTATAAATCAAAACCAGATAATCTCACCAGTTTCTATGGTGCTGAAGCGTGATAAGGAAATGAATTTGAACTAAATGCCATGAGAAAAGGACAGACTTTCTTTTAAGAAAATATTTTTTGTTACAATGAGAAAATCCGGTTTAAAAAAGCTTTAGTCAGAATGTGCCCCTATATCATGATCATGCCAGTGCTTTGATGGCTCCTAGGTACCAGTGGGCCAGTGAGATATATAAAATCTAAGCTTCTAAGTGTTAGACTGGCTTCCATTCTTCCTGAATTACCACAGGACTCCAGAGACCCACATCTACTAAGTGGAGGGATGTCCAGTAAGGAGTTATATAATTGTTCATTTTACCTCCTCTATATTTACATGGAATTTACATGTGTCAAATCATTTCTAATTATTTCTCTCCATAATAACATGATATACTTATATCAATTTTTTTGAAAATCAGCTTCATTAAACAATGACCAGACATAAGCATTATCCCTTGTCAATTTTTAAGCCAAAAAACCATGTCATTGTATTGATTTAAATTTTTATTACTAGTCATGTTAAATTTTATGTTCATAAGTTAATAAAACAAAATGTTCATGAAGATTGTTGAACTAAATGAGCACATGAACTTGTCTCCTTCTCAGTGTAATAATTCTTTTCATAGCATTTCTGATAAAGGAATTATTTGGTTGGCTTTCCACAAGCTGTTTGACAATGTTTTCATCCTAGATCCTGTTGTCTAATTCCAAAATGCTGAAAGAATTTTTAAGTAGCTATCTCTGCTATTTTTTTTTTCATTTTGTTCCATTTAAGAGGAATGTTAAAGGATTCTTAGGTCTTTTTCTTTATGTCATCAAACAATTGATTAAAATACTACCAACTGACCTATCACATCAGTTTCCTAAAACAAACAAACAAATACAGCATATGAAGTAATTTTGTCCAAAAAGTATTAGCAGTATATTAATCTGGTTTTAATTTGGGCAAGCTGAACATTTCTTTTGAAACTAATTTGAACTCAGTAATTTGGTGGATTATATTTCATAACTTTGGCTGAAGGAGGAAAGCTCATCAACTAAGAAAAAAACTCTTAACATCACTTTCAGAAGAAAATTATATAGAAAGAAATTCAAGTTAAAAAATAGAAGTGTTAGTTTTCATAATAATTTAATTGCTTACATAATGTTTCCTATCTGTTCAGATTCTGTTGTTTCTTTAACTACCTAAAAATTATTTATATTTTCTCTGAAGTGTTCTATCAACATCTCATAATAACATAACAATGATTTTGTACTTAATAATTATGGATTTGTTTGCAAGGAGGCTTGAATAGGACTTCAACAATAGAAGTTGCAGAAAAATACTTTCCATAGTCCCTAAATAATCATGTAGCAAAAAATCAGTTGAACCACTTTAGAATTAAAAATTTTCATTTAAAAAATTTGTTTGCAAATGGCTGGTATTTCTAAGATAAAATCTAATCCTATACAAGTTTCTGTAACAGGAAAATGTAGGCCCTTTCAGGTTGAAGAATTGTTACTAAAGACCAAATCTTACTTGATACTTCTTGAATTCTGATAACTAGATACCTAATTCTGATAAACAGTCACCATAGAAAAATACACATCACAATCTAATTGTATTTGAATGATGGATAGGTGGGATCTGTCTTGTTTTACCTGAGAACGGTTATACCAACTTTGTTTTATGAGTTGCATTTAATTTTTCTTTTTACTTTAGTCTATGATTACTTACATGGAGGTGATTACCTTAATATACTGTGAGAGATTTCTACTGAGGTGTATTGGCCCATATAATATTAACATCAGAATTTATATTAATATATTATATAGTATATAATTATACTAATATGTATTTGGCTAATATATAATTTTGCCATACATTAATATAAATATTTATAAGTGATATATATGTATGTATGAATAGGAAACACGTAACAGTTCAGAGAGCATTTTGTATACATCCATTTGTTTGAAACTCACAACAATTTGTAAGAGATAGTATTTTTATTTTATAAGTAGGAATTCTGAAGATATTCAGATAACAATAAATAGGTCAAAAATAAAATACAGATTTTTAAACTGTATTGTTTTTTAAAGCATACTTACTTTGTTTTTTTAATGATATATGCTCATAAAAAATTCAAAGACTCAAAATCTGAATTCCCAACAATAATCATTATCCATCTTCTCTGAATGTATTCCATTTATATCTCTCAATATACAGAAAGTGAGAGGGGAAGTTAGATGGCTAGTTAGAAAGAAATGACTTTTGAAAATGAGATGATATGATATATTTTCATATAAAGATAGGAAATATCTATTTAGTTTTTACTTCAATGTAAGGGAAATAAAAGGAACAGCAGTAAAGATGAAGAAATTGGTGACCTTACATGCTTCTTCATAAAAAGAAAAGCTTGCCTCTAAATTTAAAATGGTCATGACCACAGTTGATTAATATGTTTTTTGACTGTTTCAACTATGCAAAGTATCCACTGACTCCCTGCCAGAAAGGAAGAGGCAATTATCACCTTATAAAACCCACACTTGCTTAATTTTAATTTTTAAATAGATTCAGTACTCATCATTAGGTATTTTTGATTTATCCCTATTTTCTATTTATTGAGCTATTCTGTTAATCTCTTGGTTGACTAGATTTCATTGTTAGTTTGTATGTCTGTGTGTTAAAAAAAAAAAAAAAAACATAAAAAAGAAAGCTTCCATGAGCTAAGTTAACTAATGCATTGCATAGTTGCCAATGCCTCTCTGTTGATGATAGATGAAGGAACACTTGGTGGAGTATACAATTTTGATTTATACTTTCACATTAGAGCTGTACAGTCAGTTCTCAACTATCTCCTAATGTTAATTATCTGTAAGTCATAAGTATCTTCATCAAAAAGGGTTATAAATATTTTCCTAATATGATTCAACATTCTCTTTTAGTACATGGGCTTCGAGATACCAAGGATATTTAGCCTGGAGAAAGGAAACAAGAGATGTATAATATTTATCCAGCTAAAGGGCCATTAGCAAGAAGGCAAGTCTTCCTTATCCTGTTTAATCTGGGCCAGGTGCCCTTTTACTCGCTTTCATAGAATTCTGTACTTCCTTTTAACATACTATTTATGAGATTGTTTTATGATCGTCTGCATACAAATCTAGACTGAATTCCTTGAGTACAGAAACATAATAAGCACTCAATAATTTTTTTTTATTTAGAAGGATTAAGTTCATCTTGTATTGATTTGTAGTGACTGCCAAGAATACTATGTTGAGAGTGATTTTGAGGCCACTGCTAAATCAGCAGTGAGGGGTACATTGATCAATTAGCAATGTCTGCTCTTAGCAGAAGAATGAGAAGTGGTGCCAAAGGTGACAAATATTGTTCATCATAGATCAGATGCGATTTATTTACTGCAGATGGCAGAATCAGGACCATTAGATGAATACCATAGGAGGTAGATTTGGGCTCAATATAAATAAGTGTTTAAATGGTTAAATAATTTTAAAAGTTGACTTTGGTGCTAGAGTCACTGGGTAGGTAAGTTTCCTCTCCCTGGAATTTTTAGCACATAGGTTAGCCAAGTATTTGAGAAATATTAAACATTATAGATACTTCCCACTCTATGATTCTAACCTTGTAGGACACAGTTTATCAATGAGACCAATATTTGGTGAAGGAATTGATTTCAAAGCAGAGAAGCATTGTTAGGTATATGAAATAATTTTTCAATCTCAAGTTTTATTGAACTTATGGAATTTATATAGTTTAAGTCTGAGAATATTTAAGTGAGAATAAAGAATCCTGGAGTTACATGTTTGAGGATGCCATGTAACCATACTAGGTGATTATTTCCTAACTTCGTAAATAAAACCATCTACCAGGTTGCTTAAGCTAAGCAACACACGTGTGTTCTTGATGACCTTGACAAGAGGAGTTTTGATGAGGGGTGGGGGTAAAAGTTTGAGTGACTTAGGAGGACAGGAATTGGAAACAGCAAATATAAACATCTCTGTCAAGGAATTTTGCTGCAAGGTAAAGAAATGATGTAGGTTGTGGATGGAGCAGGAAATCAAGTGTTGTTTGTTTCCTTTTAGGCTGAGGTTACATCACATTGATATTGTTTTTGTGTTGATAGAAATACACATGTAGAAAACAAAAAGTTGATGATGTAGAGGAGAGATGACCAATGTGTGAGTAAGCGATGTGAATATGTCAGACAGAATATGATTTACTGTACCAGTAGAGAGAATGGCTTTGGACAGAGTGTAAGTGGCTTATTCATAGGAAGGCAAAGAAATTGGGTGCAGTCACTTATAAGTGGGTAGATGTGAAATGGTATGGAAATCTATGGAAGTTTTTCCTCTTTTTTTCCCCTAATGAAATAGAAAGCAAACCCATTAGCTAACAGAAAGTCCCAGTTTTCTGTTCTGTTTAATGAGAGGAATTTAGGAAGAATGAGATTTCTCATTTTTAAATGAGAAAATTGTTTTGCAGAATCAAGTCCAGTATATAGCTGTGCATAATATTTTTAATGGTTATCTCTCTAGTCTTATGTTAAATGGAAAACTAAGTAATATGATGTTCTTTCATTACTATAAAATAAACAAATGTCAAAATACCTTAAATTGTAAAATTTTAGGTGTTGAAATGATTGACTAGTAAAAAACATTGCTCTTCATAACAGGTTCTATAAAGTACTCTCAGACTAAAAATATCTTTTATTCTTGAAATCCAGCAAGTACACTGGAACTCATTTCTTACCATCTGGCATTATTGCCTTGCTAGATAAAGAGAGTAATCACTCTGCTCTATAATTTTTTTTTTATAATACAGATTTTTAAATTGATTTGTCTCAGTATATATGTGAAGTTTAGTCAGATATATGTTTAATTTTACTTTAGGTTTCATGGATTTTTTTCAAATTTATTCAGTTTATTTAAAGAAAAAGAATCATTAATCATTTTGTTTTCTTAGTCTCTCTGTGAATTAGGTATTCATATAATTAAAAATTAAACCCCTCAATTTCAAAGTGCTGTGATAAAAGTATTTTCACTTCAGTTTAGATGCATAACTTGTTCATTCTTACATTTAAATTAATCATGATCGACTTTCAGATGTGTTAAAAATCTACACTGAAGGCATGATGATGAATCTGGTATTGCAATTTTGTTGGTATGTTTCTATCTACAGGCCTGAGAAGCAGAGATGCAATTGATAGACTACACCTTTTTGACTTGTATTCTATTCAATGCTTGTCTCTAATTTTTCACTGTGTTAAAGAGAAAGCTAAAGAACATAAACGCAGAAGTGTATATATTTTTTCTTACAAAGAACTCAACACATTTTGATTGCCAGACAAAAACCACAAATCTTGTTTTACTTGCTTACAATTATTCACCTCTTATAGGTATCTTCAGTTAATGGTCAGCTGGAAAGTTCAAAAGAACCATAATTTATCAGGTTTTTGTATACTATGCCTCAAAACCACTATGCAGTTCTATAGTATATGATAGTATCTGTTTCATATTCCCTGTGGCTTCAATGTTTGGTATTTTATGGTACCGTGAGTCTTTAAATATTGCTAATTCTTGTTTAACTGTAATAGTGCATCAGTTCTGAGCTGTTACCATAATTCCTCAATCATTCCAGATGAGTTCATACTTGCTATATGAAATGCAGGAGAATAATCCTAAATATGCTTGATATTTGTTAAGAGATTAGATACTTTACTGAGTGCATGAAGACTTAGAAGAATTAAGCTGTGGTATGACAAGCCATATGTAGTTAAGCAGTTCAGATTTACTGCTTTGGTTTGGAATTATTTCTCATTCTTTTTAGACAATTTGTCCACATGCTATTCATCCTCAGGGCCACTTTCTTTTAGAATATCCTTTTGGCGATGAATGTTTCAAATGTGTTGGCCCAGCATCTTCATTATACAGATAAGGAGTGCAAACCTTGAAGAGCAAAGGACGTCTGCTTCTAACTCTTTTACGGTAAAGGATTGCTCCCATTATTGATAGTGTTTAATACCAGTGCTGTGCTATTAAAGTTGTCCAATCTTGGTGCAAAGTTCTTTATAGCTGCTCTCAATCTTTTCTCTGCTGGTACAATTTTAAGACTAATTTCTAGTAGGATTCTGGGCTAATTAAATGATAGTGGAAAAGCATTTTCCATCATTACTGTTGGAACAGGAATAGTAAATCACCAAAGGTACAAATTGGGAACTCTGTCTTAATATCATTAGACAGAGGAAGGCACACAGAGAATTCTTATAAGTCAAACCCCAGTATTTAATGATTATACACATCAGTTCTTTCAGAGTAGTGCCCAGAAGTTGCTGGAAGCAGGCATCTCTGCAACTTTAGCCATTTGTTGTTTAATATGTGGAAGAGAGAGAACAAGATACAATTTCTTCTAAATCTAAGCAGGAAAATATGTACTCTTTATAAAAATAGAAACCATTGGTGTGCATTCTTTATGAAAAAAAAACCTATAAGCTTAACTCTGCTTGAATCAATAAATATTCAACAATCAGAAATAGGGTTGTGATCAACATTGATTCATTTGGGTGTAGATGCCTGTAAACAGTTTCAAAAATTGACTGAAGTTAGCAGAATTTTGAATGGAGTCAGTACAATGGAAATAACATTTGATGAGCCCTCCCTTGTGCAAATCCTCCCTAGCCCCAATTAAGCTCTACCACTCAAGGCATATTACTTAACTTCTCTTAGCCTCAATGTACTCATTATTTATTTATTTATTTATTTATTAAAAATTTTTAAGTTTATTTTGTGAGAAAGATAGAATACATGCACAAGACAGGAAGGGCAGAGAGAGAGGGAGAGAGATTCCCAACCAGGCTCCATGCTCAGTATGGAGATCAAGGCAGTGCTTGATCTTATAACCGTGAGATCATGACTTGAGCCAAAATCCAGAGTCAGACGCTTAACTGACTGAGGCACCAAGGCACCCTGTTCATTTTTAAAACACCATATTTGGATTAGGTAATTTTGAACCTCATAGCTCTGAACCCCGTCATCCTTATAAAATGACAGGTTTCTTGGAAAAAGAGAAAAAATCATGTGTACTCTAAGCTAATTTTTTGGGGAGAGATACCATCTCGCTGTCCACATTACTCTTAATGATATACTGCAACCACAATTCCTTGTTCTCTCAATTTAAACTTAATAGTATTGATATGACATTTATAAACCAAAGGAATCAAAGAAGAAAGCCAAAGTCACATATCTGTAGTGGGGGGCAAGAATATCATCTGGATTTGGTAGGTGAAATGAGTTATGGGATCATAATGGAAGAAGTATATGTAGCATAGAGAAACTTTCAGAGAGTACAAAAAGAGAGCCATCAGTATTTTTCTGACCAGCTAGAAGGACAGCTGCATGTTAGGAAATGTATCTGTCTCCCTCTACAGCTTGATTCCTTGAGATAGTCTCCCTTGCCAAGGATAGCTGTAAGGGAAGGCATACAATGGAGATTATGAATCCATCCTCATTCTTAGTAGTAAGATTAATAATTGCCATCATTGACATCTGAAGAGAAGATGCTACTTTTGACAGTGATGGAAGAGTTGAGTGTTTGAGGAGAAGGGGTGATATAACCTTAATTGCTTTAAGGCCTGTATTAATCTGCTACGTGAAAAGATGACTCAAGTCTAGCACTATAGTTGCTCATTGCCCAGTGGCTCCCACCTATTTAAAGAAACTTCTGGACACCTGAGTGCTTTAGTCAGTTGAGCGCCCAACTCTTGATTTTGGCTCAGGTAATGATCCCAGGGTCCTGAAATCGAGCCCTGTGTCAGGCTCCCTACTGAGTGTGGAGCCTGTTTGAGATTCTCTATCTCCCTCTCCCCCACTTGTGCTCTCTATCTAAAATTAAAAAGAGAGAGAGACAGAGACAGAGAGAGAAAGAAAGGAAGAAAGAAAGAGGGAAGGAAGAGGGAAGAAAGAGGGAAGAAAGAGGAGAGGAGAGGAGAGGAGAGGAGAGGAGAGGAGAGGAGAAGAGAGGAGAGGAAAGGAGGAAGAAGATCAGAGTCTGACAGTGAACTGCAGCATAAGAACAAAGAAAACATTGAAGAAAACATGCAGAAGTTTTCAGTAGTGAGTGGAGCTTGTCTCCACAGCTAAGAGATAATGGAGACAGAGTGGTCAACACTTTGCATCATGGCTGAGAGGCCAGAAAGGATGAGAACAGAGTTGAGGCCTTTGGTTGGCTCTGAAACAGGCCACTGTTACTCTCATCATTTCTCTTTTCAGACTCGTTTCATTTTTTCAACCTGAATGCTATTGATCACTGCAGGTGTGATAGGTTTTCCAACTCCAAGGGAATTTTAAAGTATGTTTGGATGACTTCCCAGGATGAGCCCAGAGAGCCAATGAATATTGACTGTTTCCTCTACAGTTTCTAAACTGTTTCGTCATCGCCTTTATAAATATGCTGCCCCTTCACTTTTTATCATTGCCCTTGTAATCCATATGTCAGTAATTACTATTATGCCCTATCAATACTCTGACTTTTTAATAAGCATTTCTACCATAAAAAGTACTTGACAGCTATCTTTCTTTTTCCATGATAGGAATGAAAAGAAAGTGAGGTTAGTAAAGGACAAATGTGGGAAAAAGGAAGAAACCCTGACTGGATATATTGGGGGAGGAATACAGAATATAAGATTAGGTATAGAATGGGGCATGTAGGTGGCTCAGTCAGTTAAGTGTCTGACTCAATTTTGGCTCATGTCATGATCTCATGGTGTGTGGGTTTGAGCCCTGCATTGGGCTCCATGCTGGCAGTGCAGAGCCTGCTTGGGATTCTCTCTCTCTCTCTCTCTCTCTCTCTCTCTCTCAAAAATAAATGAAGTAAACTTAAAAAAAAAGGTTAGTTACAGAATACAGCACATTTGTGAATGATCAATATTAACTGAAACAAATAATTATTATATATTTGGAATTTTTCTCTAATATTCCCATGTATTACTTCCCCAATGGACTTGGCTTACTTTATATACATGTCTGTGTACAAACACTGCTAGAAGTCAGACATTTGAAGACAGAAGAGGAAAGTGAAAGAAATGAAAAATAGAGAGGGTAATGTGTCTCCAAAAATTAAGGTTTAAATGAACTATTATAACTGAGCACATACCATAGCTCAGTTTTTGACTGAGCTTTGACAATTCTAGAACATGAGGCAATAGAAGAATATTTAAATAACGGTGGTTTTACCTTTCTGCATAAATTGTTGCTTTTACCATACAGTAAGCTCCTTTAGGAACTGAATAAAATTTGTGTATGAATACAATAGCATAGTAAAAAATGCACATTTTTGAGTCAGGAATATCCTAATCCAAAGACACTAAGTCATAAAACTCCTAGAAGCAAACATAGGCAGTAATTCCTCTGACATGGACCTTGGCAGCATTTTTCTAAACCAGTCTCTTCAAACAGGGAAACAAAAGCAAAAAGAAGCTATTGGGACTACACCAAATAAAGCTTTTGCCCAGCTAAGAAAATCATCAATAAAACAAAAGCAACCTCCTGAATAGGGTAAGATATTTACAAATGAAATACCCAGTAAGGGGCTAAGGTCCAAAATATATAAAGAACTTACAAAACCAAACACCAAAACCCCCAAATAATCCATTTAAAAATGGGCAGCAGACCTGATAGACATTTTCCAAAGAAGATATAGAGATGGCGAACACACACATGAAAAGATGCTCAACATCACTTGTCAACTGAGAATGCAAATCAAAACCACATTGAGATATCACTGTATACTTGTAAAATGCCTAGAATAAAAAAGACAAGAATTAATAAGTGTTGGTGAGAATATGGAGAAAAAGGGACCATCATACATTGTTAGTGGGAATCTAAATTGGTACATTGTGGAAAACAGTATGGAAATTCCTCAAAAATGTAAAAATAGGGCTCCAAGGTGGCTCAGTCAGTTAGTGCCCAGCTCTTGACTTAGCTCAGGTCATGATCTTGCAGTTCATGAGATCAAGCTCTGCATCAGGTTCTGCACTGATAGCACAGAGCCTTCTTTGGATTCTCTCTCTCCCATCTCTCTCTGTTCCTCCCTCAAAATAAATAAAAATGAACTCTAAAAAAAATTAAAAATAGAACTACTGTATGATCCAGTAATTCTGCTGCAACGGGTATTTATCCAAAGGATGAGGGAAACACTAATTTGAAAAGATTTTTGAACCTCTGTGTGTATTGAGCATAAGTTACAACAGCAAAATTATGGCAGTTAAGGTTTTTTTATTCCCATATTACACATGAAGAAACTTAATCTCTTGTCTAAAATCACAAAGACAGTAAGTAGCTAGATTGGTATCTGGACCCAAGTATTCCATCTCCACGGCATACCTAGTGTATTTAAAGCATTGATGTGGATCAGTTTTTTAACATCTCATTCTCTGTCTGACAAAATTATTTTCAGTAAGATTCATGTAAAGTCATGTAAAGTCCTTTTCTCAATTCACTCTTTAATTTTAAGATAATTAAATTCTTGCAAAGAACAGTAAATTCAAACTTTATTTAAATTTAGTAGTTAGTGTATGAGACAAAGTGTTCACTTACCAAACAAAAATATAACATTTTGTATTTCTCTGTTTCATAATTTATAAAGTTTTAAAAAGCCAGGTGGTCACATAAAATGACAATTCAAATAACTGAAGTATGGTTTCCTTATTTTTATACTTATTGTGCCATTATTTATTTGAATTTCTCTGTAAACTAAGGAATATGTATTACCACTAGGTTAAAGCCACAAAATGTGACCTTAGAAAGTTTGAACAATTCTGCATCCTTGAGAACTCATTTTCTTTTTTCTTTTTTTTAATGTTTTATTTATTTCTGAGAGAAAGAGAGAGAGAGAGAGCATGAGCAGGAGAAGTTCAGAGAGATAGGGAGACACAGAATCCGAAACAGGCTCCAGGCTCTGAGCTGGCTGTCAGCACAGAGCTTGAACCCACAAACCGTGAGATCATGACCTGAGCTGAAGTTGAACACTTAACCAACTGAGCCACCAAGATGCCCCGGGAACTCATTTTCAAAAGAAATACATACAGCTGATTCCACATGGATCAGAGGCCAATTGTATAACTAGGAATTCTCAGAAATAATTTCTATATAGAATACTATGTCATTAAAAGATCTATTATACAAATGTGTTAATTTGGAGCTTATATATAATCATGAAATCTTAGTAATGATTGTAGCAATTATTTGGAACTTAGTCAACCAAAAGATGTGTTCAGGGAGGAGTATTTCATCATGGAAGCTGATGAGAATTACCCAGGCAGGGTGGTAATAAAAAGACAGACTTCTGTTTGGTGTTATTATTGTTTTTAAATTGTCTACAATGCATCCACCTTATTTCTTACACAGGGGTAGATGGTTTTCACTGTGCCACTATTGGTATTCCACTATTGGGGTGCCATGAGAGCACCCATCCCTATAAGGCTCTCATGGAATAAGAAATCATTATTGAAGCAAGTTCAATTGCATTTTAATTCAGATCTTTTAAGAAATGTTTTTCTAACTGACATCAGTTGGTTAATTGATGGCTAATGAAAAGTTGCTCTGCTTTTCTGTTTCTTGCTTTATGGGATATAATTGTTCCTGTCTTGACCTCTTCTCTTTCTTCACACTAACACACCATTTGCTGGGAGTGCTTACCCCCAGTCTCACGTGGATATGTGGGCGAGCATACTGCCCAAGTGGTTTCCACTTAACACCAGCTTGTGCCACCAAGATGCACAAGAAATAAGCTGGTAAATGATGCAATAAAGAGAGTGTTGCTTTTACATTTTAAAAACATACTGCGTATTTTAGTCTATTCTTGACTTTAGTTAAACCATATTTCAACTTCTTCTAGTTTATAGGCATAAGCCTGAAGTAAGCTTGTGTCCTTATTTGTACAGTTATGGATAGTAAAGACTCCTTCCTCTAAATATTTAGAAATTCCCAAAGATTCTTGATTTCTTCTGCTTTCGTGCTTTTATGCCTGGTGTGGGTACTTTATACCGTCTTTTTTTTAATTCTCACATAAAAAAGGGAAGAAAGGAAAGAAAAGGGAAAAGTAAGAGAGAAAAAAAGAAAGAAAAATATCTACTTATAGAGACATGCCTGATAATTTACCTTATGTTCACACTCCACCACTTAGAATATTAAGAACCGATCTTTTACATTTCTATTGTCCAACATTTAGAGTTAGAATCTACCTAGTCTTCTTACATTTTCCAAGTGATCTTTGTCTCATCCCCATGTTCTTTTTTTAAGAATACTTTCCCTATATGTGCATACAGTTTAATCAAAGAGAACATGAAGTCTTCATCCTGCCCCATACATGTAAGATTCATTGATTGAACAAGAGCTTCCAATATTAACTTTTGTACCAAACTCTCATAAGACCTATTTTCTCAGTAAATCACTTTACCTCCTAAAAGCCATTCTGGGTAATAAAGATGACTTTACAACTTTGTATATATGTAAAACACCTTAATCAGTGCAAATTATAAAGAACCATTAATAGACTACAGCAGACCACATTCCAATCTCTAAACTGATTAAACGCCATTCTGAAGGTAAAAGAGTAGATATTTTTGCTTTATAGAAACCTGCCTGACCAATGTAATTTCAGTTTGAGACTATTTTAGAAAGTAGAATAAAATTTATTAGGGATGTACCTCCCAGTTTGACCGTAATTTCTCACCATGAATGAACAAGTAATTTTCAACCAAATTCCTGACATGGACCAAGGAATGACTACATAAATATTAACATAATATAATTAAGTTCAGATATTCAGATATAATTAAGTTCAATCCAATCTGATAATGTAACATGACAGAATAGTGTGAGAACCAGTTGACAGACTCACAAGAGCTAAGACTCAACCTCAGTATAATCTTATTAGCATTTTCTCTGACATGGAGCCTCACAATATAGTGGTGCAAGGGAAAATCTGAAGTCTTTCGACAGTGAAAATGAAGATTAAAAAATGAAAATACTAAATTAATTTGAATACCTTGGGAACAAAAAGAAAAGACTGAGATGTCTCTGAAAAACACACAACATCATTCAAAAGAGTGATCTTAGATTCTCAGACTTTCTTGAGGCTGGAAGGTGAGTCTTCTTACATTACTCCAAGAAGCATCACACATATTTGAAATTATTTGTTAAGCCTATGAGATATCTCTGTCAAAACCTGGTATTATAAAATCTTTGTTACTACCTCTAAAATTTGGCCAAATATTCAATTATTTTGATATAATCTCTGCGGGCACCTGGGTGGCTCAGTTGGTTAAGTGTCTGACTTCAGCTCAGGTCATGGTCTTGTAGTCAGTGAGTTCAAGCCCTGTGTCAGGCTCTGTGCTGACAGCTCAGACAGAGCCTGGAGCCTGCTTTTGATTCTGTGTCTTCCACTCTCTCTACCCACCCTCCGCCCTACTCACACTTGTCTCTCTCTCAAGAATGAATAAATTTTAAATTTTTTTTAAAAAAAGAAATAATATCTGGAGTTAAAGTTGAGTACAGTGTATATTGACATTGGCAGATAGATCCGCTAAGGCTTTATAATCTTTTTTTTCTTCTTTGTTATTAATTTATTTTCAAGTTAGTTAACATGCAGTGTTGTACTGGCTTCAGGAGTAGAACCCAGTGATTTATCCCTTACATATGATACCCAGTGCTCATTACGAAAAGTGCCCTCCTTAATCTTTTTTAATTATAAGAGTAAGCTGAATAAGACTAACTTTTTCTCTTCTTGCCTGTTTCCATGAGTTCAAACAGCAGAAAGACTCATACAAAGATATAGAGGCTTTTAGAAAGCAATAATTCATGTTTCTCTGAGAATTGATTGGTGTTTTTAATAAACATAGCTATGAGAATCCAGCTTAACATCATCTCATCTTGACAAGATATTTATAAAGTATATTATAATGATAGCATTTTTGGATTATTATTGATCATTTTTATCAGTTTACAAGTGTCCAGATTATTTGGCTTACTTACCCGGTAATGTTGTATTTGTCCTGTTACATATATCTTTGGCTTTTAAAAATGTTATTTCTTAAAATACATATTTCTCAAGAAAATTCTTAAATTATCAGTGGGAAAATGAAGAAATGACCATGGGTGCAGTATCCTGGCAATGCAGTTTATAAGCTGATTTCTGAGTTCAGGAAAGGTGACTCCTTTTCCCTGAAATCTTCATCTTTTTTCCCTCATGGTTCAAAGATTGGATTGAGAGACATTTTATACCCTTCCTAAGATTTCTAATTCATATTCTAAACCTCAGCACTTTTTCAGTCATGAAAAATTCATTGAGATTTTATGATGCTAACATTGAAAATATCTTGGTTGTTTTCTCATAGAAAATATTTATGTAGAGGTCTGTTAATATACATATGACAAATGTACACACATGCTTTTTTTGGCTCCTCAATTGCTACTGGGAGAGTAGGCTTTTAAATTCAAATGGAGAGTTAACACCCTTTCAATGTACTTATTTTTTACCTGTATAAATGGCAGCATGGAGAAAATCATGAATTATATATGCCACATGGAAAGAATGTCACCTTTTGAATATTTATGAACACTTGATTTTCTTAAAATTGGGAAACATTTCTTTTTAGAGAAGAAGTCATTGGAGAAATAAACTGTCATATAACATTCAGAGTTCCTTAAGCAGGTTTGTGATTCATCTATTATTCTTCCATTTTCCAATTTTGTTGTTAGCTTTCTAACTCTTCAAGTCAAATAAGAGGTTTTGTGGTTCTTAATATGTGATATGACTCATAAATGAAGAGGGATAATTTTCTACATAAGACCAATCTACTCTCTAAGTTTCAGAAATATCAACAACTCTGGCCCTCCTAAATGCTTACACTGAGAAAAGAAATATGAATTTTGGTATTTGAAGAATTTTTGATTCTCTGTTTTGGTGACTTTGCAATTGATAACTAGAATCCCAAAGTTCCAGTGGTCTGTGCCTACTTGAGAGCAGAGACGCTGCTTGTCTCATTCCCCATTGTGTCCCCAGTGCCTGACACCATACCTGATGCAACTGACAGGAATGTGGATCTGTAGAATTAATGCATGAATCAAAATACACAATGCGCTAGCTTGTGTTACCATTAATACTATCCGTATGCACACATTACACATATATATGTGAGCTTATGGCAGCAAAAAATTTTAAAGAACTCTTCAAGTGTTAATTTCAGGTATTGGTTACTAAAATAGTATCCTATACAGATTATAATTTTTTCAAAGAATATAAATACATGGGAATACACTTCATTCTACACATATTTTAAACATCTGATGATTTATAGTTCATAAAGTGTCTATTTTGAACAGTCACTATTCATTAGTTTATACATGAGTATGAAAGAAAGGTAAAATTTATGCTGACTGTTTAATATATCCTTGAAGTACCCTGATTATTATTATTTTTTTTTTAGTTTGGCTTATTTGTTCATTATTTGTCCTTCTGGAAAGGTCAATGGGGAAACATGTTCCTATTGCTAACTTTTGTGGGGTTTCTTTCAAAGGTTCTAGAATTTCGGGTTTTGTGTGCATTTATTAGATTGAACTATATGAAACTGTCTGTATATG
This sequence comes from Hyaena hyaena, assembly GCF_003009895.1. Classification (NCBI taxonomy): domain Eukaryota; kingdom Metazoa; phylum Chordata; class Mammalia; order Carnivora; family Hyaenidae; genus Hyaena; species Hyaena hyaena. Next base: position 50,390 of record NW_024082058.1, on the reverse strand, counting down.
ACAGACATTGGTAAAAACAGTAGTTATTTGTGGCTTAGCCTAGCATATATCCATGTTAATAATATTATGGGTATTTATTGATGGCCCATTATTATGTATAGGCACTTAATGTGTGTCTTTTCATTTCACACTGACAATAGCCCATGAGGTAGAGGTAATCGTATTATCTGCATTTGATAGAGGAATTAATATGGTCATACACACAGTAAACTATGCCTTTGGAATTGAAAATAGAAGTTGGAATCCAAATCTGTAGATTCTTAATCATTATTCTCTTTTGTCTCCCACAATGAAACAATTATTAGCAAATTAATTACGTGGTATAATCAGTATACCCCAGCATGATTGATTACTATTCATTAGGTTGAATATTCCTTCTGGAAGACTTGAATTCTATGTAAATACTGATTGAGGATAAACTCCAAATGAAAGAATTTTGAAGTACGTTATTTCCTCTGACAGGCAATAATGGTTATATTAAATTAAGATTTTAATTAATTATATAAGTATATACTTTGCTGTTAATCTTTGTTGGTTTTAGCCTCAGTTTGGCTCCTGAGTTCATGGCTTTATATAATGTGTAAAGGGAGTTAGTATACAGCCATCATTTTTCCTAGCTCTTTCCATAACAGATATAGTCAATAGGTAAATTAGCTATCTCACATTCTTAAAGTCTGAATTAAAGGAGAAATGAAAGAAGAAAAAGGTTGACAGAGGCATACTGGGAAAAGGAATAATATTCTGTGAATAAGTGGGTTTAAAAGAACTTTTACTCAAAAGAAGCACAGACTTGCAGAGAAAATTCTAATCATCTTGACATGGAAATCATATAGAACAAAGTAAGTCTGTGTGTGTACATATATACATATATATGTTTGCATACATACATATACATATATGTTTCTTATAAAACAAAATTATTGAAAAAAATGTGGTTACCAACAAACTATTTGTGATTTCAAAGTTTCTCTTTATGTGTAATATACCACTTATATTCCCAAAGCATTTGTTAAACCCAAGTGCTAGAACAGAAGTATATAAAAATTTCCAAAAAAGAAAGGCCTGATACTAATTCTAGAACTTTGTATTTAATACAGATACTCTGTGGAGCCTTAATAAGTGGAGTTGTCTAAAGAAAATAAGAAAATTTAACACTGCCTTATAGAAGTGCTAAGAAGTAGTTTAGATTTTATATTGGTTGAAGGGGACAGTACTGATTTCTGGCTCAAATACCAGGGCAAACTTTGAATAAGTTTCACTTTTGAAAAAGAGTGATAGGGGCGCCTGGGTGGCTTAGTCTGTTAAGCGTCCGACTTTCGCTTAGGTCATGATCTCGCAGTTCGTGGGTTCGAGCCCTGCGTCGGGCTCTGTGCTGATTGCCAGCTCAGAGCCTGGAGCCTATTTCAGAGTCTGTATCTCCCTCTCTCTCTGACCCTCCCCTGCTCACGATGTCTCTCTCTCTCTCTCCTAGAAATAAATAAAAGTATTAAAAAAAAAAAAGAAAAGAAAAAGAGTGATAAAGAGTGTCTCTTCTTTGTTATTGTAGGAGTAATAGTAATATTAACAATAATTAATGTTTATTGAGTGTTTAAGATGTCATAGATATAATTTAAAATACCTTACCTTTTTTTTAACTTTATTTAATATCCATAATAACTTTTTGAGGTAGAAACTGATATTATCCCAATTTTACAGAGGATACAATTTAGGCAAAAGAAGGTAAGTACTTCACTCTGAATTATTAAGTCTTTGGGGCACAGTTAAATATGGCTGCAAATCCCAGGAAACAGTGGGAGAGATTGGAGACAGTGTCCTGCAAAGAAAAGAAATGCCACCTGGTGTCATACTGTTAGGGACGCAAGAGCCTTCTTTGGAATGCTCTCAGCTTCTGCGAAGAAAATGATATTGCTAGCAAGTGTCCTTATGGATAAATATTCTACTTTCTGTCTTTCTGGTAGATTCAACTTCTCACATCATTTGAAGGCTGTTGACTAGGGATACATTTTAAGACACAAGTAATCTTAATAGCACATTTCAGTATTTTTAAACCATTTTCCCCCGCTGGGTGTTCCCTTTCCTTCCCTTTGTTTCTCTTCCCTTCCCTTTTTCTTTCATTCTATTATTTTTATAATTTTCCATTTTTCCTAATATCAAAGTAAAATAAAATGTAAACTGTATAGTAATCCATCTGTAGACAATAAATGCACAGTGTTTATATTTGGATTTAGAAAGTGTGAAGCAATGGCCAGCAATTAAGAAGTAACTATTTTTAGGCCCCAAACATCAGTGCATTAATACAGAGACAACTCCATTAATACTGATTTGAGGTCATGACAACATTGGTGTTCCATTTATTCCCTTTGAAAGAATTCAGAGCTTTAGTCATGGTTCACGTAACCTGTATTCTTTGAAAAAATAAAACAACTCCATTTCTTCATCTACCTAGATTTTCAGCCAGAAGTTCATGTTTGATAGAGAGAAAGAAGGAGATTTTCAACTTACTTGTTATGCCTAAAATGTGACAAAGATTATAAAAATATAAGCCTAAAAAGAAAAACTACCATATGCTTTCCATTGCTGCACTGGCAGAAGAAAGAACACATCAGAGAGAAATTCAGAATTGTCATGGGCAGAGTCAAAACAATTACACAAAAATCTCATATAGCAAACAGTCCCTTGCCCTAAACTGATCTCTTATTATGGTAATTTAACATATGTTGAATTTCATAATATCAACTATTCTACTTTACTCAAGTTTTCACACAAACTACAATATCATTAAGTCTCACTTTGAAGTTTGAAAGACATCCTGGAGAATATTGAATATTAATTTCTGAACAAACTATTACACTTTCATTTGGGAATGAAGTATTAGCCCATGTTTCATTTTTATACCTGTTTGCAACTTTCATCCCACTAAATTCATATTTTTAATAACCCAAAGGGCAAAGGTAACCATTACAGAAATTATTTTCTTTTAAGGCTATATTAGTTGTCTTTGTCTACCATAAGACATTGACAAAAAGACATCGATTCTAATAACCTTTAATGCACACTTTCTAGATGTTTTCTCATTAAAATATCTCTAAAACAACAATACATCATCTTTTTGATATGAAAGAATAAATGATTTTTTTACCTTAAGGCATATGTGACTTCTGTAAGGAAGATATATTTTTTCCTAAGTAAACAATATATTTCTATAATTAATATGAATTCTACCCTTTATTGCTTTTTCAGAAATTTTGTTTATGCACCTGTTCCTCTTCATCTTTATTATCAGTTATCTTTTCTAGATAGATAGATGATAGATAGATAGATAGATAGATAGATAGATAGATAGATAGATAGACAGATGATAGAGATACTGACCTTGATCTTATAGCCACCTTGGCAGTAATGGCTGCCATTTGTTCTGTTTAGGAGAAAAATAGTTTGAAATGTCTACTTCTCATCTCCCATTCTTCTTGAACCTACTACCAAGTTTTATTTCCCCATTAGCCCACTAAAAATCAAGTCAAGAGCTTGTCAAAGTCACCAATGACTTCCTCGCTGTCAAATTCAATGGACATTTGTTTACAGATTATTTTTGTAGAAGCATTTGACAGAACTGTTCCTTTTCCTGTTAGTACATTCCTTCCTTGGTTTCTAGGACACTGTACTCTTATAGTTCTTCAATCTCAATATTACTCCTTATCAGTCTCTCTTAAAGGCATATTTTGCAATGGGGAGATTGTAGAGTGCCTGAGGGCTCAGGGCTAAATTTTGAGATCTCTTTTTTCTATTTATATCAGCTTCTTTGGTGACCTAATTCATTCTCCTGGTTTTAAATAACCTCTATTCTCTGACGATGGTGAAATTTTGGTTTTACCATCCTTGCTACTGGAATCTTGACTTGGATGCCAAACTACTTACTAGAATTATCTCTGGATATGCTGGATATCACATGGGCATTTCAAACTTAACATTTGATTTTTTTTTTCTCCCAAACCTCTTCCTTCTGCAGTGATCCCCATCTCATTGAACATGGCTACTAGTTCACCAGTTGCCCAGATCAAAAATCTTGGCACCTTCCCTGAATCCTCTGCTCTCTTTTTCTTATTTCTCCTGTGCAAACCATTAGAAATTCTACTAGCTATACTTTTAAAATAGATCCCAAATCTTACCACTTCTAATCTTTACCACCAAGACCCTACTCCAAACCACTCTCATCTCTTCCATGCTTTCACTCAATAGGTTCTAACTCTCCTCGCCACTTCCAGTCTTACTTCATTGAAGTCTATCACATAGCAACCAGGGTGGTTCTTTTTAAAGCAAAATATATATCATGTCACTAATCTGCTCCTAACCTTCCTAAATTCTTGGCCTTTTTGACGTGGCCTAAATGATCCAGACCTCAGTTGGCTCTCATGCATGTTCCATCATTATTCTTCCTCACTTAGCTCCAGCCACACTGGTCTTTCTGTTGTTTTTTGAAAATTCTAAACATGATGACAGGAACCACAAGAGTTCCCTCTTGAGTTAGAAAACTCGCCTTGTGGATGTTTGCAGGGCTCAACTCTCAATTCCAGCCCTTGCTAAATGATAGCATCTCCAAGAACGTCCCTTGATCACCGTATCTTAAGTGGCACCTGTCCTCATCTATCCCTTTAATCTGTTTCATCTTTTTCTTCAAAGCACTTATCAGTACTTTATGTTTTACATAATTTATTATTTTGTTATTACTGATCTTTCTTCCTGACAGGTAAGTCCTATGAAGATGAACACCTTTCCTCCTTTGCTCAGTGCCAAATTTCTAGTGCCTAGAACTTCATAGGTGCTCAGTTTATACGTTAAATATATTATAGTTATCACTTCCATTTCCCCCTCTACTTTTTTATTTCATTCCAGATAATCTCTAATGTTAACCTACTTACTTTTCTATTCACCAGTCTTCTTATTCATTCAATAATTGTTTTTATATTTTAACATAAAGTGTTTAATTCTATTTGATGTTATCTCCTTTTGCTGACAACCAAGTTAGCCTTTGCAGTGTTTCAGATGCTCGTAATTCATCCTATGCCTTTTTGGCTGGCTTCCTAGTACCTAATAACTTGTGGAAAACTTAAGTATATATAGAAATTGAGTCTTCCTATCAAATTTGTCCTTAAGATATGCCATTAAGCGTGTAATTATATGATCAAATGGTCAATTTTACATTTGGAATAAATACTTAAGGATGTTTTGGGGTAAGACAAACTATAAAAAACTCAATATACTTCAAAGAACAGATCCCTAAAGAACAATTTGCCTTTATACTTCTTTGCTCCTATCAAAACTGTCTAGCATTAATGGCTTCAAACATTTCACAAAACTCGTGATAAAATTCAGGCAGCTTCTATGGAAGAAAAAAGTCAGGTATAGAAAAGGACTGGAAATAGAAATGTGGTCAATTTTTCACTCCTGAACTTGCCTTAGAAAGAATTATTTGACCATACAAATTATATGAAATTAGAAGAAATTGCCAAGGAAAAATACATTTCTATTTCAAGAGATTTGAGAGACTAAAGTAGACTGTTACTTTTTGGGATGGCTTGGGTGTTTGGATATAGGAGGATGGACTAAATGAAGCTTATAATTACTTTCTGCTCTATTGAATCTCTGTTTCTATAATCCTATGTCCATTTCTGCTTGAAAAGAGAAGTAGAAGCTTTATTTGCCAGATTCAAAGTATTAGTGTGATATGTTTATACTTGATATATAGTGGGAACCTACCCATGATATTTGAGGAATACATAATTTCCTTGTGAGGCAGGAAAGATACATGTAATTTCCATCTCTCTACCTAACCTGCTACATGTAGGAGACTATGTATTATCACTCTCAAAATAAGTAAATCAATCAATCAGACAAAACTAAAGATTCTTCTTTGTAAACAAAGCTTTTCATACCAAACTTCTGGAGGCACACTCTCAGACCTGGAAGAGAGTCTTTAGCTGGATGTTTAAATCATATTGGTATCGGGAATCTTTTAAAGGCTGCTTTGCCTTTCAGACAAAGTTTCCTAATTAACTTAATTCATTGTGAAAGCCATATATTTATAAACTATTGATAATAAATGATACAATAATAGTTAACATTTGTGAGTGCTGACTATGTGTCGGGTATTTCACACCAATTTGACAATGCAGGTGTCATTATTATTCCCATTTTACAGATGAAGAAACTGAGACGCACGGAGGTTAAGTACCTTGCCTGAGATCACACAGTTAAGTGGTAGGGTCAGATTGGAATCCAAGCAATGTAGCTAGAGAACCCACATAAACTACTTGATTCATATGTCAATATAAGCTTTGAAGACTATCCTCACAATCAAATTAGATTAAAGGAAGTTGAGCCAGTATGAAAATAGAGTGAAGTATTATCCAGCAAAATGTATTAAATATTCTGTTTGGGTTTTAAGGAAAACAGTCTTCATAATGGTGAGGCCAAGACAAATGGCCCTCTATATGGTGTGGCCAAGACTCTGATTCAGATGCTTTGAGAAATCATTTGGTCTTCACAATAACCTTTTTATTTTACAAGCTAGGACAAATGTGACTCAGAGATATTAATGTACCTGAGGACCATCAACTTATAAGAAGTGGCACTGTCAGTATTAAAACCCAAATCTGTGTATTTCCAGAGCCACACAGCTGTCTTGTCATTAGACAGCGAAAGAATAGGAAAAGGACAGGATGGCAGAAACATTCCAGTCCATGATCTTGTTTCATCGTCCTGTGCACCTTCTCATAAGTTACTATCACTTCCTATCACACAATATCCTCCCACAGGACACTATTCTACTGCATGGTTTGCTACCAAGGAATGTCCTCAGTACCCCTCCCTTTCAGTAGTGGGCTTCTCTCTCTTCCCCTATTTTAACCCTTTCTGACTTATTTCCAGCTAGAGCTACTAGAGAGAATGTAAAATGTCCATGCAATATTGGGGACATACTTATACTATAACTCGTTCATTATGGTGATTTGGAATTCAAATTTGACTGAGAAATCTGGATTTCTATTTGCTAAATCTGACAACCCTATTATCGGGAGATACTAATTTAAACAAAATATCCAAATCCTAATATCAATAATCTTGCTCTCAGAACTCTAAATAGATTCAAACTTCCTTTTCCTCGGGCTTCATCTCCATATTCAAACACAAAGATGTTTATAAGAGGTTGATTTTTCATCTTCTTTGCTTATTATTCTAAAATCGATAGTAAAAAACTTTCTTAACATGTGCATTTTTTCCAATTTTTTTCTGAGTGAAATAAACATGTCCAACATCTCCCTCTTTCTCTAGAAGTTTCTTAAAGTGACCAAAAATAATTACAAACTTTTTGAATTTGTGACTTTCAAAACTGTTTAAAACATGTCCACAGGGTGCCTGGGTGGGCTAGTTGGTTAAGCATCCAACTTTGGTTCAGGTCTTGATCTCATGGTCTATGACTTCGAGACCTGTGTTGGGCTCTGTGCTGATGGTTCAGCACCTTGGAGCCTGCTTCAGATCCTGTGTCTTCCTCTCTCTCTGCCCTTCCCCAACTCACACTCTGTCTCTCTCTGTCTCAAAAATAAAATAAACATTTTTTTTTTTAAATTTAAAACATGTCTGCAAAGAAATGTTTTGGGTGAAGATAATGAGAATAGGGGATAGTATAGCCAGCTGGTTTTCTACAGAAGTGAAGAGAGCAGGGAGCCTAGAAATGAATCTAATACTCCTCAGAATGTTTTAAAATATGTAAAAAACATTGGTATCCCTAAGGTAGGACAGAAAACTGTGGGATATAGCACGTTCAAAATAATAGAAGAGGCTGAGGTTGGCAGTTAACTCTCAAAATGTATATAACTATTCATGTCTGGAAAGCTCAGAAAATGATTTGACAGAAAAGCAGCAAACTCTTTACACTTAGCTAACAATATACATGCAGTCTGGGTTAAAATATATATACATTCTTGTACGTGTTATGGTTATTAGAGCAGGTATTAATGTGAAATTTTTCTTTAATTTTTGTTAGGAGAAAAAATATTTTAAGGTATAAATAGAAAAGAAAGATAAGATTATTCTCATAATTCAATAAAGTGATAATGGAAACTCAAGAAAATGAGATTGAGTGTAGTCTAATTGGTGTTAAAATGTCAATATTCCAATAACCGTATGCCAGCACTAAAGTTAACTTAATTATTATATTTTCTTATCAGGCAATAAATCATGTACAAGATTGATTGCAGAAGAACCAGCTGACTCTTATGAAACATTCTGGAATTGATTTTCTTTTTCTAATATTTATTTATTTATTTATTTATTGAGAGAATCAGCACAGAATCCAACATGGGGCTCAATCTCAGGACCACGAGATCATGACCTTGGCTGAAATCAAGAGTCAGACACTTAACTGATTGAGCCACCCAGGTGCCCCTGGAATTGGTTTTCTAAAATCAAGATACCTCCAGATAGGTCAAAAAATGCTTGGAACAATTTGAATAATTCAAGGATTCAGTACATAATATATAACCTGTGTAATCTTCACAATGCTTTTTACATGTTTCCAATACTTCAACTTTTTATAATTTTTTTAAATAGTGAGAAGGTAGTAAACACTAGATCAAGCAAACCAAAGCAAAAAGAAACAAGTGAACAACAGCAAAAACAAGGGCACGATTTCTTATTAGTTAGTGCCTATATTAGAAAGAATAATATGATGATTATCCCCCAAAATGGCTGACTCAGAACTATGACAGATTCCAATATATGAACACATCTGAACAACATACTTATTTCTGTCACATGGGAAATCCTTCTTATTTATTTTGACATTCCATTGGTTCAAACTAAGTAGAAATCCAACCAGAACCTTTGCAACAATCCTCAAGATAAACCAATCTCAAATGCTTTCATTCCTGGCAAATCATTCTGTCTCTTACATAAGAAGGAATTTGAGGGGCACCTGGGTGGTTCAGTCAGTTAAGCGTCCGACTTCACCTCAGGTCAGGATTTCACAGTTCGTGGGTTCGAGCCCCGCGTCAGGCCCTGTGCTGACATCTAGCTCAGAGTCTGGAGTCTGTTTCGGATTCTGTATCTCCCTCTGTGACCCTCCCCTGCTCATGCTGTCTGTCTCTCTCAGAAATAAATGAAACATAAAAAAAAACATAAAAAAATTTTTTTTAAAAAGTAGGAATTTGAAGTCGTTGGGTACGAACTAGTTTTTCCAACAACCAAACTCATCTGCATTTTATCCTGTTTTTCTCACCATTTTTCACAGTGAAGTATCTTTCTTGTTTCTAGTTAGTCACCCCACTTATGGTTTTTAACTCATTGTTTTCCATTTCTTCAAAAATGTGCTCCATTGATCATATCTAATTTCTTCAAGATCTTTCATCTGAAAACATTCTTCTTTGAGAAGAAGAAGGTTTAAGTTTCTCCTATTAAAAAAATTAAAAAAAAAAAAACCTCCTTTGGCTTGGATTCATTAGCTAAATGTAGCTATTCCTTTCTCTTTCTCAATTTTCCTATTTTATCTTCCTTAAAGCACCACCGATCCTTAATGTTTTTAATTCCTCACTTCACATTCACTCCCAGGGATCTGTCTTACTCCATCCCTACCTTCACCCCCCCACACACCCTCGCTTAGAAATACCTTTGCTAAAAGCAACTATGGAAGACTGTTGCCAAATCCAGCCACCATTTCTCAGTCCTTCTATTTCCCTGAGGCCTCCTTGCCATCTTCTTCGCATTTGTCCTAGCTGCTGCTATTCCCTTTTGATTATAGCTGCATCTTATTGCTCTCTATGTCCTTACGTCATGGCTTTCCACAAAATTGTGGTACAGGTCTTTTGCTTTTTTTTTTTTTTTTTCAACTTGATGATTATTATTTGTAATATTGTTTGTAGAGTGGTCATTTCCAGTCTGTGTCCATAGTCGAGACATCTCAAAGGAATTGCAAAATAGAGTGTATATCTGTCAGCTGGTCATCATTATCTGAGTGCCTTACAAATCGTTGAAATCAACCTGTTCCAAACTTACCATCTTGCACCTCACCTACTGCCTCTGCCCTTTGCTTCCTCAAAACTGCTTTTTTTTTCTGTATTCCTTGTATCTTTGTATCAGTGGTTACAATGGGGAAAAATAATCTTAGATCCATTTTTAGTGATCTATGATCCCACCATCCAATTAATCACTCACTTCAATAGTTACAACTTCTAATTATTTCCTGATTATTCTTCTCGTGCATTATCAACACTGTTACGGTCACTATTCTCTGTCTCTTCCCCCCTCCCCAACAATTTCTTGATTGAACTATTCAGTAATTTTTTAATTTTATTTTACTATGGTGAGAACACTTAATATGAGCTCTATCTTCTTAACAAATTTTTAATCACATGGTACAGCATTGTTAACTGTAAGCACAAATATTTTACAGCAGATCCCTGGAACTTATTTATCTTGCATAACTGAAACTTTATACATGTTCAACAGCACCCCCTCATTCCCTCATCCTCAAACCCAGGCAAACATCATTCTACTCTCTGTTTCTATGCGTTTGACTGGCTTAGATACCTCATATAATTGGAATCACTCAGCGTTTGTCCTTGTATCCCCTGCTTATTTCACACGGTATGCTGGCCTCCTCCAGGTTCATCTATATGGTGGCATATGGGCACAATTCCCTTCTTATCTTAAGGCTGAATAATGTTCTGTTGTATATGTAAACCACATTTCTGTATTCAGTCACCGTTAATGGACTTTTAGGTTGTTTCTGTATAGAACTGGCTATCGTGAATACAGGTTTCCTCTGCTACCATAAAGGGCTTTATGCTACTTTGCTTTTACAAATGACCTATATTAGGTACCTGTTTTTGTTAACTGGAAGAAGTCCAAAGAGAATTTTTGCTTTTATGAAATGGTAATTGCTTCTTCACTTTATGCCATTTTGGCTTATGAAATGTTTCACGGGAACGCTCTGTTTTTGGGTGGTGGAAGAAGCCTATAATACTATAATGAACAGGGAGTCTCCTCAAAAAATTAAAAACAGAACTATCATATGCAGCAATCCTACTTCTAAGTATATATCCACAAAGAATTGAAATCAGAATTTTAAAAAGGTACCATAGTCCTTTTACATTTTTTTCCTGCTTCTGGTGTTATCCTCTTCAAATCTATATTCCTTTCTGCTGCCAGCATGACTTTCTGTAACAGTCATATGACCATGACTTTCATATGCTCTATTCAAAACCTTTAAATGACCCATCATTAAAGAAAGTTAAAAAATAAAAACTAAAGGACCCTTTATTACCCATCAGAATGAATGTAAGCTTTCTGGCATGGTATGAGGGAATTTCAAGATATGTAGCATTACCAGATTTAACAAATGCAATTAATACACACAACATACTTAAATTAGTCATTATTTATCTGAAATTCTAATTTGATCAGGCATCCTGTATTTTACTGGCAGCCCTCCCAGCCTCAAAAAAAAAAAAAAAAAATTTTACTGGCCTCTTTTTTCTGGTCCTTTAAAACATTTTGCTTTCCTGCCAGTAATGTCTTTTCTGTATCTGTAACGTGTTTCCCTACTCTGGAATAGCTGTACCTATGTCTGCCCAGTTAGATCCCAGTTCTCAAATGGACTTGTGGCTAGGTGTGGCTATGTGATCAAATGATCTTCAATGAAATAGGCCCAAACATAATAATTTGCCATAATCTAGTCCTGTTTCACAAAACCTCCAGAGCAACTTTCAATGTTCCTTGGGATTATGAAGGACACGGAGAAGGATCTTAAATCCATGTATGCTGGACCCATCCATCTGGATCAAGCTACCATCAGCCTGGATCCCTGAAAAACTCCGTGGAGTAGAGTTTCTACAACCCCCCTAAGCACCTGCCTCAGACCGTTTTTCAGCAAAATAGTCTATTGAGCTATTACATTCAGGATCTAATTAGCCTATCTCACTAATTCAGTATTTTCCCTTATATTCAAGTCTCAGCTAAATAATTAGTTTCCAGAATGGAAAGATTTTCTGGCCTCCAAAATACTGGGTTGCAGAAGGTGTTGAGTAGATGAAGGAGGTTTGGCAATTCTGAGGAGTAAGAGCTGCAGTGAGAAAAGTAAGACTTTCATTAAATTTTATTTAGGACCTCGATTATAATGAAAGAGGCCTATATCCTCATCATTATGGACAAAGAAATATAGGTTAATGAATTTTTTCTCATGACTAAATCCAAACTTTTCTGATTTTCACCTTTGAAAAAAATTAGAAGTTAACAAGGCTTACCATTAATGAGGCTTTTGAATAAAATCACTCCAAAATCAATTCCCTTTACAGGTCACTGCATTCTATTACCTATTTTTAATATATTTATTTAATGTTTTGTTTATTTTTGGGAAAGAGAGAGAGAGAACGAGTGAGGGAGGGACAGAGAAGGAGACACAGAAGCTGATGCAGCTTCCATCCAGGCTCTGAACTCAGCATAGAGCCCCATGGAAGGCTCGAACTTGTGAATTGCAAGATCATGGCCTGAAGTTGGACGCTTAACTGACTGAGCCACCCAGGTGCCCCAGTAAATGTTATCTTTTGAAATTTAACAGTGTAGATTGAGTTAGTGCATTTTCACTGCTCTTTAATATTTGGTGCATCTACAGTTTATTCACCACTTGCACTGGTGGACAGTCTGTATACTGTTGTTTTTGATTTTTTAACTCTGACCAACACTGTGGCTATAGGTATCTGTGTACACTTGTACAAAATGTGTATGTGTAAGGTTATGCATGCCCATGGGTGAGATTTGCTCTTAGACTTTTCCAAGTGGAAATGCTGAGTACTAAGCAAGATGTATCTCTTCAATTTTGCTATTGCCAAAATACGTTTCGAAGTAGATGTTCCGTTGTTACTAGAAATATATTAGTTACTGTTTCCTTATATCTTTCTACTCACAGTGTTATCTAACTTAAAATTTTACCTGTTTGATGAATGTTAAATGATTTTCCCTCATTGTTTTAATGAAACTGTGTAGACTTATCAAGTGCATATGGTCAAGTGTGATCTAAACAGTTACTGTGTCCTAACACACCGATTCATATGAAGAAGGTATTATTTACATCTCCATTTTACAGCTGAGATATCACTGGTTCAAAGATGTAAACATTTTCCCAGGGTCGCTCAGCTAGTAGCGATAAAACCAGAATTTGAACCTAGGGGGTTTGATTTCATAGTCCATGTTCTTTACCCATAAAACTAATAATTCTCTCTCCAGTTTGCTTTTCTCTGATAGTGAAGTTGATGACCATTTTATATGTTTACTAAACTTCAGATTTCCTCATGTGAACTGCCTGGATAAATGGTTGGCTCCTTGGCTCCTTATTACTTAATTGTGCGTATTTTTATTGGTTTGAAGAGGTTTCTTTATATATTCTAAAAAGGGAACCATTTAATTTATAAAGGATAAAAACATTTTCTCCAAGTCAAAAACTTGGCTTTTCATTTTTCTTATGTCATTTTGAGTTTTTAAAAAAGTTTCACATATGCTAATGGATTACACTTTATTTTTTTCCTTCATGGTTGTCTTTTAAATTCCTATTTAAGAAATTCTTTCTTATTTCAAGATCATAAAGATATTTCTTCATAATTTCTTTTTCCTATGTCTTTCTTTTTTTCCATATGGATAGTCAGTTTTACCAGGAGTATTTACGGAAAAATCTATCGTTCGCTCCATAGAATAGTAATGTCACCTGTGAAATTTCCCATTTTTCCTATATGTAAAGTTATTTGGGGGCTTTTTCCATTGAGATATTCATCTCTTCACAGATAACAAAATACTTTAACTGCAGTATCTTTTTAGTAGGTCTTATCATCTAGTGGAGTGAATATTCTCCCACATTATGAAAATTCTAACTCTTGGGTATTTTCATATCTGCAGCTTTCCATGTAAATTTTAAGATCTGTTTGACAAATGCAAAAAACAAAACAAAACAACAGCAAAAATCAAAGACCAACTGATGGGTGGGGGATAATTTGAATACATGGATTATTTTAGGGAGAACTGACATTTTTATTGTATTGAATCTTTGCAAACATAAACATGGTAAATCTCTCAATCCTTTGTGTCTTTCTTATGTCTTTCTTTAAGATCTAATATATTTTTCACACAAGTTCCACATAACTTAGGCTAGATTTATTCTTAAGCACCTTATTTTTTGTTGTTATTATAAACAACTCCATTTTATCTTAAATTTTCTAATTATTTATTCCTGGAATTTATGAAAGCTATAAATTCTTATAGTAGTAGGTTTCCTTATTTTGTTGCTCCTTTAAAATAAATGTCTTAAACATTTCTTCATTAAGACTAACTCATATTATAAGCTTTGGAAGACAATCTACAGTGGAGTTAAGAACATTCTTTTTAGGGTGCCTGGGTGGCTCAGTCGGTTAAGCATCCAACTTCAGCTCAGGTCAGATCTCAAGATTCATAGGTTTGAACCCCGCATAAGGCTCTGTGTTGACAGCTCAGAGCCTGGAGACTGTTTCGGATTCTGTGTCTCCATCTCTCTCTGCCCCTCCCCCACTCATGCTCTGTCTCTCTCTGTCTCAAAAATAAATAAACTATAAAAAAATTTTTAAAAAGAACATTCTTTTCTATTCCTAATTTACTAAGACTTTTTTAAAGTTTTGATTTAAAATCCAGTAGGTTGACATACAGTGTTATATTAGTTACAGGTGTGCAACATAGTGATTCAGCACTTCCATACAACCCAGTGCTCATCACAACAAGTGCACTCCATAACCCCCATCAACTATTTAACCCGTCCCCCCAGCCACCTCCTCTCTGGTAACCATCAGTTTGTTCTCTACAGTTAAGAGTCTGTTTCTTGGTTTGCCTCTCTCTCTCTCTTTTTTCCTTTGTTCATTTGTTTTGTTTCATAAATTACACATATGAATGTGTAAGTGAAGAGTGAAGTCATGTGGTATTTACCTTTGACTGACTTATTTCTCATAGCATAATCTTCTGTAGCTCCATTCATGTCATTGCAAAAGACAAAGTTTCATTCTTTTTTATGACTGAATAGTATTCCATCGTATGTATATATATATATATATATATATATATATATACTACCACTTCTTAATGCATTCATCAGTTGATGGACTGTTGGGCTGTTTCCATAATTTGACTATTGTAGATAATGCTGCTGTAAACACTGTGGTATCCCATTGAATTAGAAGTTTTGTACTCTTTGGGAAAAGACCTTGTAGTGCAACTGCTGGGTCATAAAGTAGTTCTGTTTTTACCTTTTTGAGGAACCTCCATGCTGTTTTCCAGAGTGCCTACACCAGTTTGCATTCTCTACATCCTCACCAACCCCTTTTGTTTCTTGTGTTGTTCATTTTAGCTATTCTGAGGTGATCTTTCATTGTAGTTTTGATTTGTGTTTTCCTGATGATAAGTCTTGTTGAGCATCTTTTCATGTATCTATTGGCCATCTGTATGTCTTCTTTGGAAAAATATCTATTCATATCTTCTGCCCAGTTTTTGGATTATTTGTTCTTTGAGTGTTGAGTTTTATAAGTTCTGTATATATTTTGAATACTAACCCTTTATCAGATATGACATTTGCAAATATCTTCTCCCATTACAAAGATTGCCTTGTACTTTGGTTGATTATTTCCTTTGCTTTTTATTTTGATGAAGTCCCAATAGTTTATTTTTGCTTCTGTTTCTTTTGCCAAAGAAGACCTATCTAGAAAAAAAAAGTTGCTGCACCTGATATCAAAGACTTTACTGCCTATGTTCCCTCCTAGGACTTTTATAGTTTCAAGTCTCATATTTAGGTCTTTAAACCTTTTTGAATTTTATTTTTGTGTATGTTATAGGGAAGTGACCCACTCTCATTCTTTTGCATGTTGCTACCCAGTTTTCACAACACCGTGAATATTCTCTCCTGTTTAATTGACTATTTATTGACCATATTGTTGTGGGTCCATTTCTGGATTTTTGAATTCTGGTCTATTCATCTATGTGTCTATTTTTATGGCAGTACTGTACTGTTTTGATCATTACAGCTTTATAATACAACCCGAAGGCTGGAATTGTGATGCCTCCAGCTTAGCTTTTTTTTTTTTTTCCCCCAAGGCTGTTTTAGCTATTCTGGATCTTTTGTGGTTCCATACAAATTCTGGGATTGTTTGTTCTAGCTCTCTGAAAACTGCTGTCGGTATTTTGGTAGGAATTGTATTAAATGTGTAGAATGCTTTGAGCAGTTTAGATGTTTAATAATATATATTTTTCTGGGGCTCCTGGGTGGCTTAGTCAGTTAAGCATCTGGCTCTTGGTTTCAGCTCAGATGATGATCTCACAGTTTGTGGGTTCGGGCCCACATCAGGCTCCATGCTGATAGGAGCCTGCTTGTCATTCTCTCTCTCCCTCTCTCTGTCTGCCCAACCCTGCTTAAGGTCTCTCTCCCTCTTTCTCTCAAAAATAATCATTTTTAAAAAACAGTATTTATTCTTTCAAATGCTTTTTTGCATGTGCTAAAAGGTTATTTCCCCTTTATTATTTACTGTTGAGAATTTCAGTAATAGATTTTTGTCATGTTAAGCCACTCTTGGTTTACCTTGTCTCAATAATTCTACCTTGTCTCATTGAATTTTTTAAAGTATACTCCTGGATTGGTTTTGCTAATGTTTTATTTAATATTTTGACATTTACAGCCACATGTGACATGGCTTATGGTTTTTTTCCCGTAAGAGATACTTAAAAAATTTAGAGTTATATAGCAGTCTCACAAAATGAAAAAAAAAAAAGTTAGTTTCCCCTGTTTCCTGGAATAGCTTGCATATTATTGGGAGTGACAATTTTATGATTTACTGTACCTTCACCTTCAAAACCTCCTCAACCTAGTGTTTACTTTTGTATTTGAGGATATCTTTTTTTAAATTTTTATTTTAGAGAGAGAGAGATCGAGAGAGGAAGATCACGTGTAAGCAGGGGAGGAGTAGTGGGATCCAATATGGGAATGGATCCCACGACCCTGGGATCATGACATGAGCCGAAATCAAGTGTTGGTCACTCAACTGACTGAGCCACCCAGGTGCCCTGAGGATAGCATTTAATGTATTGATTTTGTTCATTTAGTGGCTAATTTTTTTTTCAAATATTCCATTTTTTTTCTTGAATCACATGTCAGAGTTTCACAAACATTGGAACAGAACTATGCATAATTAAACATTAAGTGCTTTTGTTGTTTTTAATATTCTCATAGTCCAAAATTAATGACTTTTCTCCTTTGTTCTTGTTAAATTTTGCTAGAGGTTTTATAGCATTTTAGTCTTTTCAAAAAATGAATTATGGTTTTGTTGATCTTTATTTCTTTTTGTTACTAAATTCTCCAGTGAAAGCATCTACGTCTGGAGTTTTGTTCATGGAAGGTTTTATATTACAAATTCAATTATTTTTAGTAGTATGGGCTACTCATATTTTTAATTTTTTCATCCTTGAGTTTTAACAAATTGTGATTTTGAGAGATTGTCTCTGGTGGATTAAGAGTGGATATAAATTATTGTTGCTACCTCATTTGTGGAATTTGTGCCCTCTTGTTTATGTTTGGGTTGGTTTTGCCAAATTGAATCCAGAGAATATGGAGGGAGTGATGTCATACCCATTCTAGACCTAGCTTTTCAAAGCACTCACTGCTTCCACCTTCTCTCCCTTATTGTTTGACTCTTGGAATATAGATGCATATAAAAAAGCTACCCTCTGTTTCAGTCAGTTGAGCATCTGACTTCAGCTCAGCTCATGATCTCATGGTTCGTTGAGTTTGAGCCCCATGTCAAGCTCTGGGCTGACAGCTTAGAGCCTGGATCCTGCTTCAGATTCTGTGTCTTCCTCTCTCTCTGTTCCTTCCCTGCTTATGTTCTGTCTCTCTCTGTCTCTCAATAATAAATAAACATTAAAAAGAATTTTTTAAGAAGCTACCCTCATAGAGAATCTAAGTGGATAGAGAGAGAGGTATGAGCCTTTTTTGTCTGTTAGTTCTTTCTAATTCTCCTGACATATAAATGATTGAAGTCAGCCTGACTTTTTTAGCCCTATCTGCTCTCTGATTGATATTAGTGGAATAACTACTTGGTCAAACCAGAAATTTATGAGATAGCAAATGATCACTTTTGTGTTTTGCCATTGAGTTTTGGAATTCTTGTTACCTAGCAAAAATTAACCAAAACAGAAATTGGTTCTGCAAGGGGATTTGACTATGACCAAACCCTAAAATATGTGTTGTTGGTAGTGAATAGAAACCAGAACAACTTTGAGGAAACTATTGGTGCATAGTGTAAGGACAATGAGGGAATCTTATTGCAGGAAGTAAAAAAGACATTGGTGGAAAATGTAGCAACACTGTCACCTACAGTAATATGAGGAATAGAAAACATATATAATGAATTTGTGGATTTGGTTTGGAAGATTTCCATGCACAATACTGCAAAGACTGGTTTTCTTTAGCTGTACTTGCTAAGCCATGGAGACACATGAAATAAATAGCAAGCTATTCAGTTATTAAGCAGAATTTAGAGAAAATATTTCCAACTGAGGACTTGCAAGTATAAAACTGTTTCTAATGCCCAATATCTTCCAGAAAAAAAGATTTCCAAAATAAGTAATGGTATTAGGGGGGAAAAATTATGGGCCTTTGGGTGGCTCTGTCAGTTGAGCATCCGACTCTTGATTTACGCTCAGGTCATGATCTCAAGGTCTTGGGATCAAGCTCTGCATTGGGGTGCATGCTGAGCATGGAGCCTGCTTACGATCCTCTCTCAACCTCTGCCCCTCTGCCCCTCTCCCACCCACGCTCTCTTTCTCCCTCTCTTTAAAATAAAAATAAAAATATAAATACATCATACATACATACATACATAAATGCAGGTCCTGGTAGGAAAACAGGGTACGAGGATCAGGATGCCGATGATCCCTTCTGATGCTCAATGTCTGATACCAACACCCAATACTCAGCCTGCAGCATTCGATCGTTGTCAGGCCTACAGAGACTTATCCTGCAGATGCACAGCCCCGCCTTTGGCCACGTGTCTGTGGGGAACACCAACATAGACTTCTCATTCCTCCCAATGCAGCTGCTCTTCTCCAGTTCTTTTCTGAAGATTTCAGACACTTCAGGAACTCTGAATTCTCATCTACATTTTCTGTGCTTTACAAGTTGCCCCACTTCTCTTCACTGTGGTAAGATCATTTGGAGCGCCTGGGTTAATAAGAAGTTCACTTCATGTATTTCCCTTATTTCCAGGATCCCAGCATCTCTGCCTGTTATCCAACAACTGAAGACACTTGTGTTAAATCTTGCTCAGTTTTGTAGTTGTTATAGTAAGAGGGAAGGTCTGGTATCATTTACCTTGTCATGGCAAGAGGCATAACTGTTTTGAGCCTATATTTATGTGCGCTTCTTTCTTTATGCAAGAATATTTTATAATTGGGTGATGGAAAATCCCCCCAATTCAATTTTGTACTTATTTCTGCCAGTGTGCTAAGGGTTTTACCACCTCAGAAATAATTTCCAGGTTCAGGAGTAAAATTCAAAACTTAAAACCAATGAATGCACAGAGTTTTGTTTTGTTTTTTTGACCCAGCACCCACACATAAAAATAGAACAGCATGTTACCTGTGATGGCAAACAACCTTTTTATTAAATCATCCTTGCATTAGTGGCAGCTTTTCTTAGCTAAGGAGGAATCTGTGGCCCCAACACCTCAACTTAGGCAGAATCTGTGCCTTCCCTTCAGTTTTGCTGTGGATGCTAAAATCCAGTGAAATTCCATAGGCAGAAAACCCTTTTAATCCCCAGCCATCCCATTCTTTCCTCCAGGAACCAGGATTACGTCCATTTTTGGGCACCTGACCTCCAGAATCGTAGATAATAAGTTTGTGTTACTTTAAGCTACTAAGTTTGTAGTAATTTATTACAGAAACAACACAAAATATCAGGAAACAACTACTTCTTTCTTCAGAATACCCTTCATGGAGAATGCATTCATTAATAGGTGCTAGAATATTCATACCGACACTATAACACTGAAAGCTAGAAACCAGTGGTCTACCAACGGTAGAATGGACAGATAAGTTGTAGGATATTCACACAATAAGATACTATGTACCAAGGAGAATGAACCATGTATAAATATATGAAATAATGTAGATAATGTCACAAACAGTGTTGAGAGATAAAGAGTCAACACACAAAAGTAAATGCTGTGTAATCTAATTTACATAATTTTTAAAATTTAAAAATACTGTGATTATAGAAATGTGAATAGTGGCCACCCCTGGGGGCAGCATAGAGCCTATGTGGAGCAAAAGCAGTGTGTAGGTGGTATTATGTCTGTTCCTTAGTCTAGATGATGGTTAGAAGAGAATATTCAGTTTGTAAAAATCCATCACTTTATGTATACTTTTCTGTATTTGATACTTCAATGAAAATAAATTTAAAATATCTCCCAGATCTTTCTTTTGATTGACAACAGTGAAGATTAAAATGTGTGAAAAATTTAAAATATTTTTTAAATTAAATGATTAAAAAGTCACTTCAGATAAATCCATCAAAAAACATTAACCAAGGTCTTTTTGAGGTCTTATTTAAAAATTGAAACATTCTCCCAAGGCCTGAGGGCCTAGCCAGAGGCTAGGACACTTCCCCAGGGCACTGTCATGAGGCCATGCATATTTAATTGAATAGTTAATTGAAATTCACACAGAAAAAAGTTTTCCCAAAGCTGACACAATGGTAATATTTTTCCTTCTAATTATTTGTTCTCGTGTCTCTATTGAGACTAAAATCTTAATATAGGCTGTACTTTTCTCTGCAGTCACTTCTGGTTAGATGTCTTTCAATTCCTAGTAAGCCTTGTGTACTATTTCTCTGTAACAGACACACTGATGTCGTCAGCACCAGCTGCTCTCTGCTTAGAGAGAGGATGGGTGAAGATGCAAGGCTGCCACAGCCTAGGTTTGGAAAATGGGTTGTGAGTAAAACGTAAAGACCCCTACTTTCCCTTGGTACCTCTATGGAGTGAAAAAGGACCCCGCTGTCAAGATACAGAAGTCTTGAATCAATGACCTGAACTCTCATTCTTAAAGAGCCAAATTAATGTAATCAACACAGGTTTTGCCTCACAAGGAAATAAGCCTTGTACTCTCCATGCTCTGCACACTGAGTAGTCAGTGATAACAGAGGTGGGCAGCTGAAGTGAACGTGAAAGGCAGCAGGGGACTGAGTCAAGGCACAGACTACTCCAGAGAATGACAATGGTGTTTTCTTGGATAGAAGCCTACCTATATGATCATAAAAGTTGAAGTGAGGGGCACAGTCCAACATGACGCTTTACTATACACATAAAGAACAGCAGGCATTTCACACCCTCTCTTTTAACTCAGAAACAGTGTTCCGAACAAGGTGGCTTTATGTGGGCTGGACTCTCTGGGCATATGCTTTCAGAAGTTTGGTTATAGTTTACTAGAGATCTGATTAACTCTGCCTCCTGCCTTTCAAGGGGTGAGTCACTTGGTGGCTAAGACCTCTGACTTCATTGAACTGAGAAGTCAATACTGTATAAGATATGTATTTGCTTTCAATAGGTGGAGATTTTGAAACAGAAAAGATTACAGAAATAATATTTATTTTGTACCCACCCAGTTCATATAATATGTACTCCTTAAGTATTTCTTTAATTCATTCTGGAACCAGACCACCTGGGTCCAGAACCTGACTCTATCATGTATTTAGCTGTTTGACCTTTGGAAGTTACTTAACTGTTTTATGCTACAGGTTCATCTTGTGGAAGTGGATGGAGATAATTGCAGATTATCTTTAGTCCTTTTGAAAAGGACTAAATGATTCTGTGAGTGTACATTTAATTAATACCTATGAATATATATGAATATATACATATATATAGTCTGTTGTATTAAATACATCCTCCTAACTTTTCTTTCAGAATTCTGATACAACATTCCCAAGATAAAGCTCCTTATCAGTCACTAATAGCCCTACGTTTTTTCAATCTTTATGAAGTGTACCAGTATTACAAACACGATCTGATTTTCTTTTTCCTGAGTTAAAAAAGAGAAAATGTATGTGAAATTCATAATCAGCGCTTCACACCTACCCTATCTGAAAGTGATGGAAATGCAGATTAGAGATTTCATGATTGTCAAAAAGTAGACAGGCCAAACTTGAGCTTTTCGATGGAGGAGGGAAAGAGTCGCTAAGGCCAGAACGACAGGGACATGGAGCGTGGGTTTTGAACCTGAGAGATGGTGGTTCTGATCGAGATTATAGAGAAGGGAATCAAGAGTGAAGACCTGTTGCAGGTCTCCCTCTGAATGCCTGTGGACAGGTTAGTTATGGAAAACACCAGTAATTTCTGTTTATTCCCCTACACTTGAACAACAGCCCCAGAGGGCTGTGTAGACTCTGGACGTGTTTGTTTTTTTTTTTTTAATTTAATGTTTATTTATTTTTGAGTGAGAGAGAGAGACAGAGTGTGAGCAGAGGAAGGGCTGAGA
Organism: Hyaena hyaena; assembly: GCF_003009895.1. Classification (NCBI taxonomy): domain Eukaryota; kingdom Metazoa; phylum Chordata; class Mammalia; order Carnivora; family Hyaenidae; genus Hyaena; species Hyaena hyaena. The sequence goes on along the minus strand of NW_024082058.1, from coordinate 27,809 downwards.
GGGAGGGGGATACAGCCTCTGAAGCAGGCTCCAGGTTCTGAGTTGTCAGCACAGAGCCCAATGCTGGGCTTGAACTCACAAACCGTGAGATCATGACCTGAGCCGAAGTCAGATGCTTAACCTACTGAGCCATCCAGGTGCCCATCTGCACATTTCTAAATGTGTTATTTTCACCTTGGCTAGCTGATCTTTAGAATTGTGGTCATGTCAGCCTTAAAGAGTTTACAGGTTGCTGTAGGGATGTGTCTCTCTCTGGGCTCCATCCTTGTCAGAGCCCTGGATAGGATGATGGAATCTTTCATGAACACACACAAGGATAAAAATCTGCGACTGATAATAATTCTGCTTCATGGGTGGAGTCAAAGACATATATTACAAATATGCCGGGAGCAGTACAAGACAGATGAAAAGTATGTGGGCAGTGTCCAACCTGCCTCTGGCAATCCCTGACTCTCCAATCTGTCTTTAATCTCTGCAAAGTAAGGGAATAAGAAAGGAGTTGTCAGCATCTAGATGATAAAACAAATGTGAACAATGAAGACCGTGGGTCTCCTAAGAGCAAATCATGCAGAACTCACTTGATTGCTGTTTTGGTGGAGGGTTACTATTTGTGGCTGCCAGGAAGGCAATAGTTCCATCTTCATTTCAGTGAATCATCTGTTAGTGTCTCAGGCATTTTACAAATTGGTTTAAGTGGGATTCAAAGTGAATTTACTTCACATATGGTGACTGGCAATGGGGTCACGATAAATGGCACTGTGCAAAGTTCTACTGGTTTCCGAAGGAGTTGGTATTTAGTGGCATCTCTAATTTCTTTACAACTAAACCCATACGGGAAGACAATTGGCATGAAAGGGAGGAGGGAGCGTACCAAATCTCAAAGTAAAATACCCTCAAGACCAAAAGAAACTAGGTAGCAAGGTTAGAGGTCAAATGACTTTGGAAAAGCGGAGGCCTAGCCTGAGCCATGAAAGTGCAAGGCCATCAGAAGAACCAGGCACTCCTCCCACTGGGAGAGAAGACCAAGTAAAAGTGAAACAGAAAAACAGATAATTTCCAACAGCTAAAGAGATATTCTCCTTTTAAAAATATCTCCGAAGTGTTAAATGGACAGAAGATTCTTTTTTTCTTTTATATCCAGAAGGTTGCAGACTCATGCGGTGAACAGATTAATGAATTGCCACCGACACCATGCAATACAGGAAACCAGTAGATTAGACAGTGAATTGTTACAACACACCAGTCCTGTGAATAATGGTTAATGCTTAATCGATGCCTATTCTGTGGTGGGCACTGTTCTTCAGACCTTCCATATGCTACTTCATTTATTTCACCTGCATGAGAACACTATGTGATATATGGTATTACTATTGCCTTCACATTGCTACTGAGGAAACAGGCACAGAGAGGTTAAGGAACTTGACTGAGGTCATACAGCTAGCAAGCGGGGACAGTGAAATTTGAGACCAACCAATGAGCTCCAGACTGTGTTCTTAATGCCAACACTTCCTGGTTTGGAAAGAGTGTGATGTAGCTTCAGAGTCCACAACATTAAAATCCTTTCTGAACTACTGTAACTTAAGGGTAGCCTGTGGCTGTCTGGGATTTGAATTGTGCTTTGCATTTTACTGAGCGATGAGACCATGTTATTTTATGTAAAGAAGACAGACTAGACAGCGATTCCCTTCTTCACACAGATGTTCAGGTTGTTTAAATTTACCCCTGCACATGACTAGCAATTTGTGGAATTAACTAGAAACCAAGTGCTCTATTTTTTTCCCCCAAAGCAATCTGCTTCCCCCATTCTGCTTCACAGCATCTTATGATTTTCTTTTAGAAATCAAAGCTAAGATAAGACTGTTGAATTTGCAACATTTATTTTAGAACTAATTTATAATGTTAGAAAATTCACTGCAGTGTATTGATAGTTAAGGTAATATGTAATAATGCTATGATATACATTAATTATATAGATTTTTTTAAATGGGATAATTATGTGAACAGTAAAGAGATAACTTCATTGTACCACTGTAACTATGCAGAGATGATTTTCCACTTACAGCCACTAAAATAAAATGAATTTTTTTTGAGAAACAGAAAATATACTATGAAAACCTAGTGTGGAAAACAGTGTAATTCTCTGTGTGGAATATGTTCTTAAGACACACTGAAATCTTGTATCCTATAACCCATAAAAGCTATTTAATCCATATTATACATATATACACATAGCACTTTTACATACATATTTTTATTCATTTACATTCCTTTTATTAATGATTTCAATTCTACTAAGCTCTATCATAAATAATAGGCATAGGAGCACCTGGGTGACTCTGTCAATTGGGCTTCTGACTCTGATTTCAGCTCAGGTCATGATCTTATGGTTTGTAAGTTAGAGCCCCACGTCAGACTTTGCACTGACGGTGTGGAACCTGCTTGGGATTCTCTCTCTCTATGCCGCTCTCTCTCTATGCCCCTCCCCTTCTCATATTCTCTCTCTATCTCTCTCTATCTCTCTCTCAAATAAATAAACTTAAAAAATAATAATAATAGATGTAAACCATATTGGAAATACCTTCATGAAACTGCATTCTGGATTAAAATAGTCATTAGTCAAATAATCCCATTGGTAAATGAAACATCATAACTGGAATAAGTCCTGGTGGAGTTGGAGAGAGAAAGAGAGAGAGAGACAGAGAGAGAGAGAGAGAGAGAGAGAGAGAGATATGAAGCTTTGAGAGTATATAATAGTAAGATTAACCCAAGCTACAGGGTCAAGAAAGCTTCCTTGAAGAAAGGAAGCTTAAGCTGAAATAGGAAACATGAGTGGCAGTTAAGTAAGATGACTGGTGGGGAGAACATTCCAAAGAGAAGAAACAGCATATGCAAAGGCCCTGTGGCAGGAGGGAGAATATTAGGTTTGAGGAACAAAAACATAGAAAATGAGGAAGATTGTGTACAAGATGTATCCTTAGTGGGAGAAAAGTCCAGAGCTCTGATCTTGTCAGAAATTTCAGACTTCATTCTGAGAACAAAGGAAGATATTGGAGGGTTTCTGTTTTTGTTTGGTTTTATTTATTTATTGATGTTTTGAGTTGGATGCTTGGAGGGAGAGTGGTGACAGAGTACATCTGAGTGTTATGTACACACGACTGAAAACTGTGAAATTTGGACCTCAGCTGTTTCATTGGTTTCTGCATAATCTCTCAGCAGTGTTTCTCCCTTCCAACACCTGAGATTTATTTAATGAGTCATCCTATTTCAATGATGTTCCTACTCAAACCAAGCTGGCAGAGTAGGTCCTTCAAAACATGCATAAAGGTTAAACGGGCAATCAGCTAAAAGAGGTTTCTTATGTTATTTTGTTCTTCTGGTTAGTTTTTGCTGGACTTCTCTTCGGGATGGAGTAATAAAGATCATCTCTTTCTTCTTCACCTTATTTGCAAACCAGTTAAAATGATATGTAAGTTAGACAAATGGAGATCAAAATGTTTGTTTTGTCATTGGGATATCTGAGTAGGATAATACAGCTTACATCTAGGTCACAACTGCTCTTCTGATATTGTTTCCTGAATTAATTTTACTCACCCAGAACTTCAGGTCACTGTACCCCCATCAAACTCATTTCTGTCTCCCAAATAGCAACCTGGAAGTATATAGAGTCTGTTCAGTATACTTCACCCGAAGAAGAAATCTTGTGTATCTTGACAGAAAAGTAGGAAGAAAGAGAGGAAGAGGGAGGGAGACTCTTTAGAACCATTGACCTGTTAACTGTCACTCTTCCATCCTTGAGGAGCGAGAAAGTATGAAGAGGGGGCGTAAAGGATTCCTCCCACATAGTTCCTTTTAGGAGTACAGTGAAGACTCCTTCCCCATTGTAGAAGCACAAGGCAAGTTGGATAAATGTTCACCCTCCTCCCTAGCTATTTAACTCTATTTTCTTTTTGTTTGTTTTAGTTTACTTCTTCAATAGAAGAAGTAAATAGAAGATATTTCTTCAATATCTTCCAAAGGAGCTGGTCCTTTCTTTTTGTCCTCCCTGCACACATACATATTATCAATATGTACCTTTCAGGCAAACTTAAACATAATATCCAGAGTGGAGAAGAGTAACTATTTTCTTAATTCTTTTTGTATATATAGTTTCAAAATTACATGTTTTCGAATGCAAGAATTAAATACTATCACCTTGAAAATGATGGGAGGAAATAAACACTTCTTCCAAAATGGAACTTATTTTAAAGTAATATACTTGATTGCAAATGAAATCCTTTTCCTCTTGTTTCCTTTTTGAGTGAGTGCTACAACCACTACCCGCTGAGTGGCCAGCAATCATGGCATGAACTTGGATTCCCACTTATACCTTCCCCCCAAACTCCAGGGGACTGACCTTTCCATCCTGCATTACGGCCACTCACACCCTAGCTTCCCACAGGGCTCTGCAGTGGGAGGCACCGCAGGACGCCTGGAGAACTGGAGAGTAATGAAGTTGGGGTATTGATTGCCCTGACTCCCTCTCTCATGACGGCACGTGGGCAGTAGCTCTGTTCTTGGACCTGGGGCCAGAGCTCCTGCCGAACAGCCCTCCTCTCCCTTTGCAGGCTCTCTTTCCAAGCTGAGAAAGCTGCACTCCCCTCTTGCCCTTCCAGTCTGGAGACAGTAAAGATGCCCGTCTGTTGCCAGCCCTGTAGGGCTTCAGTGTCTCCTGTGGGTTCCCTTTATTCCTACTCAACCTGTGTCAGTAGTTCTTTCATTAACTTCTACTCCATCAACACCTTTGAGTTCCCGGTTTCCTGCAATGACTTTGATTGATACAGGAAGTCATTGTAATAAAGGACTGTGTATAAAAGCAAGACCTAGAATACTTAAGGGATGTTTTGGAGAGAATTTATTCATTAGACTCTTTGGATAGATACAGAGGTACGCCACACAATGAAAGATGTATGGTATTGTTTCTCTATTACATTTGGTGTACTAATTAAAATAATGTAATCATAAAATACTAAAATAAGATGAATTTAATGGCAGAGTGAAAGCTGTTTGGTCCATTTCATCAATCTATCTTATCTACCTACCCTTATATATAAGGATAACTAAGGATCTAAACCTTAGGTTTGCCTCTTACTTAACTAGGTTACCTTAGACTGACTACTTAGCTCTCATACATCTCAATTTTCTCATGTAATGAGGGTTGAATGAAATACTTTGTATAGAAACTTAGCACACTGCCCAACAAGTTTTGAGGGCTCTGTCATTTTTCTCTTGTTATTACAAGCATATCGTTATCATTATTATTTCTCAACAGTGGTCGACTGACTCATGTTTGGATTTAATGACTTCGTGGTCATGATTTGTTATAATTAGAGTTGAACAGCAAGCAAATGTCACTGTCTGCTTTGCAATCTTTCATAGGCCCTATTTATTCTTTACACCATTGCTCCAGACTAAACTCATTTGCTAACTCTGTCATTAAAAGAAATGCCAATCGGAACATGATAATCAGAACTGAGCCTGAATCTGTCTTTCCTAGAATACTGACTTTGAAAAATATTAATTTTTAAAATATTTTCCCTGAGCAAGAGTGAAATCTTTATTGTTGGTGGGTTCGCAAAGAAATGTAAAGGCCCAATGGGCACAGGCTGTATCTGTAATATTCCCTACTATTTCCCAGCAGGGCCTGGCATATGTGGTCTTTTATATGTTCATTGACTAAAAGGAGGGAGGGAGGGTAGGCAAAAGGAGCGGATTTCTGTTCTGCACTCTCTTCTGAGAGTCAAAGCAGAGACATGCAATGCAGACTAGTAACCCCCTGCTGTCTGCCCTTGACCAGGACTGGACTCCTCTCTGCTGGCTTTGCCCATCCAGTTGACACTTACAAATAATATTAGAGATAAAAGAGCTCAGCTTTCTTCCATTCATCCTAAAAAGCTTCTCTTCAACTCACTTCTTTGATACCCATCTACGCAAGGACACCTGCCGAGGCTATCCTTGTCATCTTCAGAACTCTCCTGGAGAGTGGTTTCTACTATGTTATCAGATGAGGCCAGCTCTGCCCTGAGGCTTTTTCTTCACCTTCTAGAGTAGATTGGAGCCTCCTGTTGCCTCCATCCCACCTCCCACATGCCCATGCCCAGACACTAGTCACACTTGATTTTAATTACTTTCTATATTCTACAGAAGCTCCCTGAGATCAGAAACCACGACTGTCATCAGTGGTTGACACCACCATATCTCAGTTCCACAGCATCACTTTCCTAATCTATAAAATTCAGATGTCGATAAGAGTTACTCTCTCCTGAGTTGTGCTGAGGATTAAATGATGCTTATACACAAGAGGCTTTAAAATGGTTCCTGCCACATGTTAAGTGTTATGCATAAGTGTTAGCTTTATTATTAAATCAGTTAGCCTTATTGTGTTGATAGTAGTTTAAACCTTATTTTATAGGAGAAAAATTTGAGGCACAGAGAAATTAAACAATTTTCCCAAAGTCATGAGGCCAGTAGAAAATAATATATAAATCAATAGGAAAATATTTGAAATCACCATATTTACAGACTCTTTATAGAAATGCTCTACAGTATGTTTATGCCAATAATCCACAATGTTAAAGAAACCCTGATTCTTAGGAAAAAAAAATACATAAAATTATTAAGGACCATATGAAAGATGCTTTTCCTTTCTTAGAAAATAGAACCCTTGCAGTAAATTGTATTCTCAATCTAAATGTTGATAACCTTTGATATCCCACCCCAAGATACAGAATTTATATGAAAAATAAAACAAGGTCAAATCAACATAGGATACCTGACATTTCTATATGACAGTAACCCAGTCTCTATCCTTCAGTTCATTGTGTCTAAACCTGGGGGCAATGGCTTTTGACATATTAAAGCAGGTTTAATCTTAATGAAATCAGGAATGGACAGATTCAAATGCTGTCCAGATTGCTCAGTGCTAAACAGCCCAGAGGAACTGGACCACCACGCAGCACTGATATGAATTAGGAAGCTACCTGGAAAAGAACAGATTCTATCTGTGATTGTTAGATTCACAGAAACACTCTGAATTGAATTGAAAGATAAAAATGGTAAAAGAATTAATCTTTAGGAAAATATGATCTTGAGGATTTAAGGCGCTGAAAAGACAGAAAATATTCAGGCAAACCAAACAAACACGTAAAATAAAGAACCCAGATCATAATTATGTAAAGATAACAACTAAAATGAATAGTAAGGAAAACACACATTTCTTTTTTTTTTTTTTTACTTTCACTCTAGCAAGAGTTTTGTAAGGTAAGCACCTAAACGAATCAGTTTGCCTCTAGGAAACAACAAAACCAAAAAAAAAAAAAAAAAATTTAAGCCAAAACCAAATGAATATAAACATTAGCTAAGCCAAATGAATATAACCATTAGCTAAGCTAGTATGCTTTAAATATTTTTATTTAGGTTTTGCACTTATTTTGTAGTGCACAATAAAGTGGAAAATGTCAACTAGTACTATAAGATTTGTAACGAGAGTTCCCCATACCTTCCCCCACTTTCCCATTCTTCAGTTTAGCTTCTCTGAGGCAGCCATTTCCTTGCTCATTACATAATTTACCTCCATGTTTTAATGTAAATATATGAGACCATCTTATTTAATTAACTAAATCAAATAGGCACAAATAATAATGGAATGAACCTATGTTCCAACTTTAGAAATAAAACGCATTAGCCAGAGTTGGACTGCCCTTTCTTTAAAGGAAACCATTATCCTAAATTTGTTGTTTATTATTTTTAGTAAGCTAACATTGGGATAGCTCTATGTATTTTGTTATATTTTAGAGAGTAAAACTAATACAAGGTTTCTTCTATTATAAAAGAACAAATACTGAATTCCTTTTTTTTTCTTTTTTCTTTTTCTACAAATTGAGTGGAATGTTATGGCCATCTCATTCTCTGGCTATGCAGCTACTTTGACAACTGTGGTATGTTAATGACTCTCCCAGTCCTTCCAGTCAATCAGACTCTGCTAAGTGTACCGGATCTATGACAGGGCAGGTGACATGATGGACCAAATGGAGTTGGGACTGGCTTGAGTCTGCTCTGCTACTGAAGTTTTTGACAGCTCCCCTAACCACTCCAATCATTAATGATGGAGAGGTGAGATCTGGGCCCTGGGGAAAATAAAACAAGATCTTGAGACAGTAATCAGTAAGAAAGATATGAAGGAATGTTTAAGGCAAAATGAAAGAGCCTTTTAGTCTAGAAATAGTTGTTTCTGAAAATGTCATTTGTGGATACCTCAGCACTTAAGTGACCACTAAGACTCATCTGGACTTTTTCAAAAAATAAGTCTCACTTCAGATATATTGAGCCAGAGTTTCTGTGGTGGAGCCCTAGAAACTGCATTTTAACCAGCACAACCACTCCTCAGATTATTCTAATTAGATACAAAAGTCTGGGAATTAGTAATAGTGACAATATTACCCAATTTCAAACTGCTTACATCATTTTGTACACCCTCGAAGGTACTGAAGAGATTTCTCTTTTGGCCCTTGACTTTTAGAGCAACCTCTGGCATTTCATTTCTGGAGTCACTGCATAGAATTAATCTGGTAGCAACTTGTTATTCCATCGAACAGACACAGGAAAAGAAACAGAGAGTCAGAGTCAGAAAAAAGAGAGAAGAGAAGGGGAGGGAAGGGAAGGGAAGGCAAGGGAAGAGAAGAGACTGATTCATTCCAAGACAAATTTTCTATAAGAAGTTGAAATTAAAAACATATATAGTTAATTGTTTTACTTTGCCTTTCTCATACAAGAGAAACATTGAAATGATTTTATCAGTGGGCTGCAATATTGATTTTTTAATGCTTCTAAAATAATGCTGAGATTATTTATCTATTTTTTAATTTATTTTTAATGTTTTATTTATTTCTGAGAGAGAGAGAGATAAACAGACAGCATGAGCAGGGGAGGGTCAGAGAGAGAGGGAGATATAGAATCTGAAACAGGCTCCAGGCTCTGAGCTAGCTGTCATCACAGAGCCCGACACGGGGCTCAAACCCATGAATCATGAAATCATGACCCTAGCTGAAGTCAGACGCTTAACCGACTGAGCCACCCAGGGGCTCCATGCTGAAAATATTTAAACTACATATGCAAAGATAACATTTCATTTTGGTCAAATATAGCTTCATCATAATTGTTTGAAAAAATAAGATAAAGGCCATGTAGTATTTCAAATAAATGAACTAAAAACCAAGGTCTAAGCATCAACCAAGTCAGAACTGGTAAATGTCACAGGTGATTTTATACACATTTTATTACAAATAAACCCCTTCCTGGAGTTGAGTGTTCTGCATCAACACCTCAGGCTTACAGTGTTTGCTAATTATAGTGTCCTGAATTGATTTTCCTTAAATGCCCACTTAATGTTGTTATAGCATTGATTGAAGCAATTATAAAAAGACCTGAAATCAGAGATAGGGCCTGTGTGGGGAGAAATTGGGTGAGATATATGATCTTTTTCTATCCTACATATGAAATGAATCACATAGCAGTTGGGGGATAACTGGGATTATTGAATAGCGACCAACTCTTGGCTCAGGTGTTTGGAATCCAACATAATCAACTAAATGTGCATATCTGAGTTTGTCATTACCACTTAGTGTCTCTGCTGCCCAGTGGAGGAATACTAAACAAATACAGAGAATTCAGAACCAAATTTATAAATTTGCAGGCGAAATCAATTTTTTCAGGGTGTTTGCCTGGAACTGCCTAGCACAGATGGCCAGATGGGTGCAGAAACCACTCTCCTTTCCCATCCATTATGCTTGAGAGTCTGGATATTCCCAATTGGTAGCTGATGAAAATGATATGTGCTAATAAGATCTCTAAATCCTGAAGATGAGCTTTGAATATTAAGAGATTTTAATGGCAGAGCTGAAATGAAAGTTTGGCTCAAGAATTCCCCCAAGAGAATGAACACTCAAGAGTAAAAGGAGCATTGATGCTGAATTTTTGGTGCTTGAGAGAGGCCCTGAGACATCCTACTTTCTGCTATAGATTTCTGCTAGTCACTGGGTCCCTTCAACCCTTAAAGAACCTTTCTTAGAAATACTTTAGGAGGAGTTAATTTGTAAAATCTAATTAAGCCCCTTTTCAATAATGCTTCTAGGAACACAACTTTGTAATCAAGTGACAAGAAATGGTGAAGTCAGTACTAAACAGCACCTTCCTTTTGATGTATGATGTATGATGTATGATGCATAATCTTGTTAATTATATTCATGTTTATTATAATTATTACCCCCAATGTTACATTTTATGTTTATCTTCTCTCATATGCTTTGAATTAGTAAATTGAATTTTATTTGAATAACTTAACTTCTATAGTCTCCCTAACTGTATAGTAAAGTCCTTGTAGGCAGACAGTGGCCTTAATCTCTTTTTTATCAACTATAGCAAATAATACTATACTGTGTACATCTTTGGTAATAATAATGATAAAATAATAATGGCAAGTATCTATATGGCATTTACCATGGTCTGGGCATACTATAAATACTGTGTGTCCAAGTCATTCAATCAGAGTAATGATCCAGTGTCATAAGTATCAATGTTACCTCCATTTTGCTGATATGACAATTGAACAACAAGGAAGCTATTCACTTTGCTCTAATTCAGAGCTATGAAATAACCAGGCTAGTATTGAAGCCCAGTAAGTTTGGCTTCAGAATCTATGTATTTTAAATCCAGAAAATGGCAAGAAGTTTGAAAATATTAGATGATTGATCTGATTAACTTTCCTATCTTCTATGAAGTAAAAGGAACAATCATTCATTCATTCACCAATTGCTCCTTGAGGTCCTGTGAGACATGAGTCACTATGCTATGCATGGAGGGACTACGGCAAGAAATGAGTGAGACTAACACCCTGCCGTGGTGTAGATTATATGTTAAGGAGGGACACAGACAATAAATATGCTAAAATACATTATGAGGGGGTAACAATGGTTTAGGTTAGTTGACAAGGAAAGACCTCTCTGAGGATGTAACAATGAGAATAGAAAATAAAGAAAAATTCAGATATGCAAAGAGTAAAACAGTTTACTGTCTCACATTTCTGGAGGCATGAAGTCCAAAACCAAGGCATCAGTAGCTCTTTGCTCCCTCTGAGTCCTATAGGAGAAATACCCTTCCTTACCTCCAGCTTCTGCTAACTCCAGATATTTCTTGGCTTTTGGCAGCATCACTTCAATCTCTGCTTTATCTTCATATGACATTTTCCTTCTGTGTCTTCACATCATCTTTCTTCTGTGCGAGTTTATCTTTGTGTCTGACTGTTTCCTTTTTATGACACCAGTCATATTAGAATAGAATCTATCCTACTGACCTCATTATAATTTGATTATCTCTGTAAAGACCTTATTTCCAAATAAGGTCGCATTCTGAAGTACTGGTATTTAGGACTCCAACTTCTCTCTTTATTTTGTCTGAGGGAGGGGGAGCACAGTTCAACCCAGGACAGTTTCTAGAATTGTATAACCACATACTTCCTAAGACTATCATATATTTGTAGTAGGGACCATCTATGAATATTACCCTTACATCAAGAATATTGTCTCTCAGGAAATATTCACTGAATCCATTTCTTCCTGTGTCATCCAAATATCAATCTTAGTATTATAGGGATAAGAAAATTCTGGGTGCTTTACTCATAAAAATAATTTCCTGAACAATATATTCAAAATTAAATCCAATGCAAGGATTTTTCACTCATCACTACAGTGGATACAAAGAGTATTATGAATAATATAAAGGATATTATCAGCATAGTAAAATGAGAAATAAAGTATAAAAAGTAATAGAAAGACATATAATAAATATCTAATAGACCATGCTCAGAACCTAATAATAGATTTTTTAAAATGCTACAAATGTTGAATGGGAAACAGTGCTCATTTGAATAGGAAGGTAGTATGGAGATGTCCCATGAAGGATGGTTTGGCAGAGACTGCTAACTGCTCATCAAAGATTCATGCTCCTAACTGCTCACATAGACCTTTTGCTGAGAAGCAGATGCTTAACTAGGGACTTTATTTCTCAATTTCTCCTGAAATTGGGTGGGACCATATAGCTAGTTCTCACTAATGAACTGCAGGCAGAAACAAGGCATATGACTCCTTTGGGATTAGGAAGAGGTGCCCTTTCTCTACCACCATTTCCCTTTCTGTTGGCTGGACATTATTGCCCAGGTTGATCTTGGATGACTTGAAGATGGGTGGTCTTGATTCACTTTATGATCTAAACTACAACTTTCACCACACCTCACCCCATACCACTGACCGAGAAACACCTGTATTGAACTACTATGGGAACAAGAAATAAATTTTAATTGTGTTATCACTGGAATTGAAGAGTTGGTCTGTTTTAAGAGCTAACATCTTAATAAATGCAGGTGGATATCACTGAAGCTGCAAAGAGAATGTCAGAAAGAGGAGCTTTCTAGTACAGGGGATGGTATATGAAAAAAGGCATAGAGAGCAGAAATCACAAAGGAAAGAGACCAGTTTGGCCAAAGCACCTCTACTGAGGTGTAATTGGAGATAAGCCTAACTAACTAGGCCTTTATCATATAATGGAGGCTTTCAAATGCTAGATTGGATTTTTATATTTAATTCATAAGATAGTAGAGGTCTGTGGAGAAATTGAGTGTGAGTGTTATATATTCAAAGGCATTTTTAGGACACTTTTTCATTTTTATTTAAGTATACAATGTCTCATTAAAGAAAGGATTATAGCAACCTTTGAAATATTAATATAGCAGTGATGTTTAAGAAAGATTGGATTGAGGAAAGAGAGGAAACATTAAAAGGGTATTACAATATTTTAGTCTAAATCAAGGATCTGCAAATGTCTCTTAAGAGCCAGATAATCAATATTTCAGGCGTGTAGGCGGGATTGCAGTTAGTCAACTCTGCCTTTGGAGTATGAAAGCAGTCATAAACCATACAGCAAACAATAGGTGTAGCTGTGTTCCAATAAAGCTTTATTTACAAAAACAGTTAAAAAGCCATGAGCCTTTAGTTTGTCCACCTCTGGTCTAAATGGAAGAGTAACAAGGCTTCAAATATGGGGGAATGGGCAAAAGGACAAAGGAGGAAAGGCGTATAACACGAAGAGAAGTCAGTCAAACAGAACTTGCAGAGCTAATGTAGCACTTTCAATGTTGACTCTGTAAGTAGCATACCTACTCTTTTCTGCTACTACTAGACTAGCATCTCTGTGAAGTAAAGACTCAGTTGTATTCATCTTCATATTGAGAATGTACAAAGTTCCCAAAGAAATATTTACTGAATCAATTGGATAAATTTTGACTTACTGAATATGCAGAGTGAGAAAAAATTAACAAAGGCCCAAATGTTTCAGAATATCTATTAAGCTTGAGTTAATGTCAATCCTAATGTCACTATTAGAAATATTCATGACTTTTACAAGTTATTCAACCCTTCCACACCTGAATATCCCAGAGGCATCTCAAAATTAGCAGGTACAAAGACCACATTTTGTTTCCCTTCCTCCTTCATCTCCAAATCTAATCTTCTAGTGTTCTCCATTTTCATCAATGTCTTTGCCATTTATCTAGTCAATAGAAACAGAAATCCTGTCAGCCATCCTTGGATGATTGCAACTTGGGAGAAAATGTCCTCTCTAGATCCTACACTTGAATTAAATTTATAAAATTCCATCAGTTTCTCTCCACCGTCATTCTTCATATGGATTACCGCAGAACAGCTTTGATTCCAATATTGGTACCCTCCTTGGAATCTCTACATAAACTCATGATTTCCTATTGAATTTGTAATAAATCCATACTCCACATCATGACCTGCAAGTACATCCGTAATTACTCCGTTGCCTATATCTTCAACCTAGTATCTAGGCCACTCTCTACCTTACCAAATAGCAGCCCGTCATAGTTGCTGCTATTCTCAAGCTCTTCTTTGCCTCCAAGTATTTTTACTCTCCCTTCTTTCTTTCTGGTTCTTTCCTCCCCTATTTGCATATTCGGCAAGTATAGTGGCTTTGTGCTTGGTCTGCCAAAAGAGGATACCCAGAATTTTCTCCTCTGTGTAGCTACTAGTTAGCCTTGGACCCAAAATATAATTTGTATGAGATTCAGAAAGTGGAAAGTGAGGAGTCAGCCACATTTTTAAACTTGCTGATGGTCGCCTGGGTGGTTCAGTTGGTTAAGCGTCCAACTTCGGCTCAGGTCATGATCTCACGGTTCGTGAGTTCTAGCCGGGCATTGGGCTCTGTGCTGACAGCTCAGAGCCTGGAGCCTGCTTCAGATTCTGTGTGTGCCTCTCTCTCTGACTCTCCCCCGCTCATGCTCTGTTTCTCTCTGTCTCAATAATAAATAAAACATTAAAAAAATAAACTCATTGAATGATGATGCAGAACATGAAGACCTATGGCATCTCACTGATATGGTGGCTTGTGTTTGGGTATGTGGCAGCACCCCACCCCACAGCTTCCCCAGCTCTGGCAAAAGCTCCAAAGTTAGCTACTCTGGGTCCCAGGCATATGTGTGCAGCTGTGGAAACATGGGAGTTTCCTGCAGGTCACCCACAGGATCAGGGTTGGAGTTCTTTAAAGACAGACCCAGTTTTAGTAGTCCTTGTTTTTCATTTGTCCCTGTAGGTTCCATTTTGTCATTGCTTTCATCCACATCAGCTTTCCCTCATGACTTCCAATCTTCAGGATTCTAAAGCAACTTTAGGTTCTACTGTGCAAACAGAAGCAACAGGCTGCCTGTACTGTCCCATCAGCCCCCACACTCACATAAAGGGTAACTTCCTTTTAAGTTGGTAGAGAATCATGGAGACAGGAAGTCATGAAGGAAAGCCTAGGGTAGATTTCATAGATCCAAGTTTAGAGGTCTGGTATATAAATCCAGAACCTATCTCCTCTAACAGGCACATAATTGAGACCAGTTCTGCACAGAAATTCACTTTAAATTTTAAGGATGAACCTTTCTAGCTTATACACAGATTACAGCAACTCTCCACTCTATGTCTATTTGTTTTCCTATGTTCCAACTCACAGTCCCTTTTTTGCCTATCTGAAACAATACCTCAAGATAGATCTAACAGTTCCTCATAGAAAATGCTTTATATCTTGTGTTCAAAGCCCTGCTTATTTTCTAGTCCCATAGAGTTAAGTTTTTCTAGCATGTTATCTCTCTGACCATTAATTAAAGATTCCAGCTTATTAAGAAATGGGCTTATAATGAGTCTTAATTTTAAAAATTGAATAATTTCACTAGCGATTTTTGAAAAATTCCTTATTGATGAGACATAAATCTCATCCTCTAATAAGAATATGCAATTCAAAATTGAAGTCTCTAAAAATTATTTCTTTTTTTTTTTTTTTAATTTTTTTTTTTTATGTTTTTATTTATTTCTAGTAGAGAGAGAGAGACAGCGTGAGCAGGGGAGGGTCATAGAGAGAGGGAGTCACAGACTGAAACAGGCTCCAGGCTCTGAGCTGGCAGTCAGCACAGAGCCCGACGCGGGGCTCGAACCCACGAACCGCGAGATCATGACCTAAGCGAAAGTCGGACGCTTAACCGACTAAGCCACCCAGGCGCCCCAATTATTTCAATTGTAGCATGCTCTCCACAGTCTCTTTTACTCTGGGTCCAATTAAGAATCAGAAACTATAAATCACTTTAAATAGAGAGGTTTAATATGAAGATTTATTAAGTGTGATAGAAGAATAAGTATAAAAATGTAGTAAGAACTCTAAAAGGTAAAACTCCTTAAGGCTGAGTGAAGGTGTCTGAGGAAGGCCACAGTTGGAAGAAAGCCTTCCTCCTTATTATGGATCAAATCATGTTCACCTACATGTTGAAGTCCTAATCTCCAGTATCTTGGAATGTGTGACCTCATTTAGAATAAAGTTGGGGCAGATGTAATTAGTTACATTAAGATGAAGTCATACTGGAGTGGTATGGGCCCCTGACCCAAAATGGTGGGTGCTCTTATAAGATGACCGTGTGAAGACAGAGACACACAAGAAGAATGCCATGCGACAATGAAGACATATATTTGAGTGAAGCTGTTGTAAGCCAAAACACATCAGAGATTACTGGCAAATTACCAGGAGTTGGGAAGAGGCAAGAAAGTCTTCCCCTACAGGTTCCAGAGGGAACGTGGATTTGCCAACACCTTGATTTCAAATGTTTAGCCTCCAGAATTATGAGATGATAAGTTTCTGTTGTTTGAAGCCACCCAGATTTTGGTACTTTGTGATAGTAGCCCTAGGAAACCAATACATTCCCTAAATCCGATATCAGACCTTTTTGAAGAAGGTGAAATTGCAGCCGACAGGATGGAGACATTGCTCAGAAAACAGTCCTCTGTGGCATCGATGAGCAGAAGCTGGTGGGTAGGCATGTAGAAAAAGTAGAGGCACCAGTCTGGGCATGTGTCCTGATTCAGGCATTGTTCATGTTAAGAGAGCAATAGCAGTGACATCTGGAGTGCCCCTCTGAGCACATGGCTAAGACAGAGCACCTCTGGAGCCCCTTCACACACACATGCAAACATATACATATGATGGACCATGGAGTAGGAGCAAGGAAAGCAAAACACAGGACAAACCAGAGCTTCTCCATTCCTCCTGCGGAATTTCTCCTACAACCACCCTAAGCTACCAGTTCTGAACATCCATATCCGTTGTAAAGGAGAAATACTGAAAATGCTTAAGGAATCTGGTCTGTTTTTACAAAGAAGGTCCTAAGGGCGAATTGGAACTGTGAGACAATAAACTGATAACTGCCACAGAGCCCTTTTGGTATGTTGGTATCATTTCAAGGACAGTCATGGAATTCCTGCTGATGTTTCCCCCATTTGTGCACTTTTAAGTCCTGCATTATACAGTGACAATGACATGCATTTCTAACTCACATCAGGATGGTGCATTTATTCTGTTTATTCAGAGGTGTGTGTGTGTGTGTGTGTGTGTGTGTGTGTGTGTGTGTGTGTGTATGCTGGCTATTGATCCTTAAGTCCAAACTCCATTACATGTCTCCCAAAATATAACAAGCAGAAAGCCAAGCTCGTGGTCTAGGATTAGAATGGTAATATGGTCAAAAGCCTTCAACCAAAAGTAATTTCTCAAACACTGTGAAGCGATATATAGCCCGTTTAATTTTCATTTTTCATCTTCAGTTTATTTTCCTTACATTCCAGAGTAGTGAATCCTTCATCCCAAGTATTTCTGAAACTTTCCAACTTTGATTCCAGCTCCAAATAACTGTTGTTCTTCTCTTCTGACTTCATTTATCTCTGTTCAGAATTAAGATGGCCCAAAGTGCTTTGCGTAACAAGGCACATCCCCTCATGGAGGGAAAGTTACAGGAGAGTCACAGTCAAACTGCTCTTAAGTGGATAGTGTGACCAGTATGTCTAGTATGACAGACTTCATTTTGATGATCACATCTTTCTTAAAGAAATTAAATAGGGGCATGGAATGGCAGTTGGGGCATGATCAGGAGTAGAGTATGGTCTTGTCTTCCACCACACCTTCTCACTAGTCAAACCTGAGTGGACTCTTTAAGGATATTTCTTATGTGCCTTTTCATCAGTGCCCGCCTTACTGCTACTACGTCCTAGGTGTTAGACAACGTTAGGTGTACCCTTTACAGACCTACTTGTACCTACTCCCTATTGTAGAAAAAACAAGTGAATATTTCACTGTCACTCTGATTATTTTCAACCTATAAGGATACTCCTATGTTCCATCTCCAAAAAGTCCCCCACATATCCCTGTTTTTTTTATAGGTCCCTACATATTAACCAACTCATTAAAACACAACCATTTTGGGATTAAACTATATAAAGGAGGGATCTGTGTCCCCATTAAAATTCTTTTAACCTCCTCTGACTTGCCACTCCACTATTACTTTTTAAAAGGAACGAGCATGCTGTTTTATAACTCTTGTCATGGGTGCGATTGACTGAATTTATGAAAGCATGTAGTTTCTCAATACCAGTTTTCCTAAGATAGTAAGTAATTTAGATCTATCACTTTGGTGGCATAGCCTCATTCTCTACCAGTGTGTCAAATGCAGGCATTCCCCTACATAGTGTCATACTAGACTGAGGCTCTATTATGTTATCAGTCATCACTGGGAATGCCCAATCCCACAAGGAAATCCATAGTACAGTTTAGAGATTTAGGTACAACAGACAAGTAACATTTTGTTTCTAGTTTTCTGTATTCTTTCAAATTGCTACGAAAACTATATGGCAAGCTATTAAGAATTTATCCTTTGGGGCACCTGGGTGGTTCAGTCGGTTAAGCATCCGATTTTTGCTCAGGTCATGATCTCGCGGTTTGTGGGTTCAAGCCCTGCGTTGCTCTCTGTGCTGACAGCTAGCTCAGAGCCTGGAGCGTGTTTCGGATTCTGTGTCTCCCTCTCTCTCTCTGACCCTCCCTGTTCATGCTGTCTCTCTCTCTCTCTCTCAGAAATAAATAAAACATTAAAAAAAGAATTTATCCTTTGACTTAGATAAATATGGGATAAAATTCCAAACTCATCTTGAATCCAAAGGCAGGGTTCAAGGTACAATATCTATAAATGGGAAGTAACGCCAGTGGAACCATTAATGATAACATTTTGTGTACCAGAAGTGCTTCTTTGATTTATGTATATAAAAATTTTGTGCTTTCCTTCAACATGAGTGCAGAAATCAAGTCTTGTAATTGTTTATACCTTTATATTGTTTATATATAAACATTGAATTTTGGCTACATAAACACTGAAATAATAGTTTTCACTTGCAGGAAATAAAGTAACATTTTTATATTCATAAATTACACATTGTTTTGGTCGAATCTTATAGGTAATTTGCCTTTGGCAGAATGTTTAAATCATCCTAACTTTATTCTCACTGATATAGGTCATTGTTGGGAACATGATTATAAACTTTATTTCTATACAGATATGGTGACCAAAAGTTGTGTGTAAACATCACTACTGTGACAAATATTTAATTATAAAATGATGAATTTCCTAGGGCCACCATAATAAATTACCACAACTGGATATCTTAAAACATAAGAAAATTATTTTTCATTGTTCTGAGGCCTAGATGTCTGATATCAAACAGCCATGCTCCCTCTGAGACTCTGGGTAGAATCTTCCTTTGCTTCATTCTAGCTTCTGGTGGTGGCCTTCAGTCCTCAGCATACCTTGACTTAGAGCTATATAACTCCAGTTTCTGCCTTTATCTACATAGGACATCCTTCTTTCTATGTCTTTGTGCCCAAATTCTTCCCATTTTATAGGGACACTGATGATCTTATTAAGGATCATCTTACTAATATGACCACATTTTAAGTTGATTAGATTGGCAAAATCCTATTTACAAATAAGATCACATTCAAGGTACTGGGGGTATGACTTGAACACATCTTTTTGAGGATACATAATTCAACCCACAATATAAACTAAAAATCTGTTGGTTCTTTGCTTCACATTGACATTTCTATTTGCTTTCCATGATCAAAGTTTGACTTGCAACATTTAAACAATTTGTACAGATAAACTAATTAATAAAATCATGGAATGGGCCTAAAATCAGGAATAAATTGTGCTTCATAATATTAAAGCTTATTCACCAAGGGTATTTTAAGATTTCGTTCCTTTGTAACACTTTCTAAAGTTGCTGAAGAGAACCAGTGTTAGGCTCATGGTTGAGTGATGGTGGATGAGCCAAGAAAACATAGAGTTATGCCCTACGATATGAAACAGTGAACCACAGCACTGTGAATTGAGGAGAATGAAATTGCTTGTCTAGGTATATTTAGGAAAACACATTTCCAGTGCTATGAAAGTCAATGGCCATAGGGCCTTGGTTATGGTTTTATGAAGCAGAGGAAGTGTAATCATTATTTAACTCAGAATCTCACTTTTTCTTATATCTCTAACTCTTGTTTCACTTGGCTACACTGACCCAGAAAGAGTGGAAGATGAGGCTCAAGGAAGGAATTTGGGGAAGGCCTTTGACTTAACAACAAAAACAAAAACAGATGTTATGGTACTTCATGTTTCTTACCTTTGGAGACTAGTTCAAATGGCTCTTGCCCACTTCTGCGTAGGCGCTAATGTTTTGTTGTTATTGCTGTTGCTTTCCACGGGCGTTCCTCTTCTAGCCAATAAAAATTTCCTATAGATGGGGCGCCTGGGTGGCTTAGTTGGTTGGGCGTCCGACTTTCGCTTAGGTCATGATCTCGCGGTTCGTGGGTTCGAGCCCCGCGTCGGGCTCTGTGCTGACTGCCAGCTCGGAGCCTGGAGCCTGTTTCAGTCTGTGACTCCCTCTCTCTCTGACCCTACCCTGCTCACACTGTCTCTCTCTCTCCTAGAAATAAATAAAAACATTAAAAAAAATTTTTAAAAAAATTTCCTATAGATGAATTTAATAGTCCCTTTGTTCCTCTATCCCACCTTATTTGGGGGGAAGAAAACCATAATCCTTATGGCCTATCATTTCATTAGACTGCTTCATTTATTTTCTTGGAGTCTTAGAGATTCTTAGGGAAATGATCTGTGGGTGATTACACCAGGTATCTACAGATTAAAAAGTCACTTTGGCTAATAAGGATAAGAAAATTAATTGTGAAATTCCAAGATGTGTCTACTGTTAATCTTTATACAGCAAAGTCTTTCTATTGTCATCAGGTCTAGTTCAGAATTGCTACTCTGAAAAATTTAATGGCAGAGGTAGTTTTCACAAATAGTAATTTCCTGCTCTGTGCTATTTTCTTTCATTCAGCGTCTCTGTATAAAAATCGAAAATGCCTTTTGGCTAAGTGAATGTTAGCATTTGTCTCTTTCTGCACTTCACTGTGTTATCAACCTGAGTAGTTTTTTAAGCTGCAAATAAGACATGACACTGCCCAGGCAATCTGCTTCTGGTTTTATGTTCTAAGAAAGATACAGTAGTTTGGTCAGACACCCTGCTCTTTTCACATTTGTGGGTTCTTTCCTTTCAGGAGATCTAGACAGATTAATACTGGCCTACAAGTTTCCAAAAGCCCATTTTGTATTATATAATTCTGGATTCATTAAATCTCTGTGTAAATTTAATGAAGCATTACAAATTGGGAAGATAACCAGATCCTCAAAATAGTCCTGAGCTAAAATTCATGATCAGTTCTATGCAGCATTTTTTGTTACTTCTCTAAGAATCTGAATTAAGGATTTAACTTATTTAAGAAATAATGTTTGTTTTTGAGAGAGAGAAACAGAGCTTGAGTAGGGGAGGAGCAGAGAAAGAGGGACACACAGAATCCGAAGCAGCTCCAAGTTGTCAGCACAGAGCCTGATGCGGGGCTCCAACTCATGAACTTTGAGACCATGACCTGAGCCAAAGTCAGATGTTTAACTGACCAAGCCACCCAGTCACCCCTAGAGATTTAACTTATTGACCTCCTTGTTAAATATCATAATAAGAATATATAAACCTGAAATTTAAATGTCTTTAGCTTTCAGTTAAAATGGACAAAAATGTTTCCATATAAAAATTATAATTATTTTTTAAAATGATATCTAAAGTTAAATAAGTAAAGAATTCTATTATTTTATTATATAAATTTTGTTTAAAAATGAATAATCACTCTTTAACATTTTTTAATTGAAAAAAGATCTTAAAAATAAAACAATATTATATCTTGGTTATGGTATTTTATTACTTTATTTGATAAATAGTTTAACTTAGATTTAATATTATGCTGGTAAATATTAAGTTGTATAAGTTGTATAGTAGTGCTCATATTACTATTATGTATGGGTAATTAAAATGCATTATTTCCATTATAAGCAGAACTGAGAAGACTTTTAATATGGAAAAGACTGCATTTTTGTGTACCTCAGA
This sequence comes from Hyaena hyaena, assembly GCF_003009895.1. Classification (NCBI taxonomy): domain Eukaryota; kingdom Metazoa; phylum Chordata; class Mammalia; order Carnivora; family Hyaenidae; genus Hyaena; species Hyaena hyaena. Next base: position 5,871 of record NW_024082058.1, on the reverse strand, counting down.
TACTACCCCAAGCAGAAAGAGAAGAGAGACCAGGTCAAGAAAGTAGGAGCTAAAGGGTCCACATGGATCCTACTGAGTCATAAACAATGAAAAAGCGTTGATTTTTAGAACTCACTTAGATATTCAAAAGGTAAAGGGATAAAGGGATAAGACAATACCATTGCCTAACCTCAGAGATTTTCCAGTCTAGGGAGACAAATTGATATTCATTAAAAATAAATGAACCATAAAAATGAATATAAACTAAATGATGATGGATTGGATAGTTCATGTTATACTACACTTTGAGTTCAAAGGAGCTGATAATAATGGACTTGATCACTGAGAGTCCATTATACTTTCCTAACAGATGGAATAAATATTGGAATTTGCCATTTTTTATGTGTATTGCTTTAGAAAATTTGCATGATCTTTCTTTTAGTTCTTATATGTAAGATGGGTTAGTTAAAGGACTTGGTGTTTTTGTCATTGTTGATGTTGTTTTTGTTTGTTTGTTTTTTGTTTCTGGAGAGAGTGAGAGCAAGTGGGGGAGGAGGAGGAGGAGAGAGGAGAGAGAGGGAGAGAGAGAGAGAGAGAGAGAGAGAGAGAGAGAACCTTAAGCAGCCTCCACACCCAGGGAAGAACTGGACATGGGGCTCTATCCCACACCCCTGGGAGCATGACCTTAGCCGAAATCAAGAGTCAGAAACAACCCACTGAGCCACCCTGGAACCCCAGGAATTGTTTTGTTGTTGTTGTTTTACAGCAGTAATCTTACCATACATTCTAAAGAATATTCTAAAAAATAATCATTCTACAAGTAGATCATTGATAAGCTACCATAATAATTTAAGACTTTGGACTTCCAGGGAAATCCCCAAGGGTCAAAAAAAGAAGGAAGAGTAGGAGCAGGGGAAGAAGGAGAAGGGAATTTGGATAGTGTCTATAAGCCAAATGTAGACAAGCCCTATACAGAGACAGACACCAATAAGGGAACTGAGATAGCCAAAATCAGAAAAGAAGGATGGGTTGTATTATCACAAGTCAGAGAAGCCAAGCTGATATTGTGCATTAGTCTTGAGCTGATAGAGGTAAAAGTGCCAATTTGGGGAAACCTGGACCCAAGTAAAAGGAAACCCAAATTCTCTTTGCAAGAAAGTAATTTATACAATTAATAAAATTGATAAACCCCTGGCCAGATTGATCAAAAAGAAAAAGGAAATGACCCAAATAAATAAAATAACAAATTAAAGAGAAGAGATAACAACCAACACCACAGAAATACAAACAAAAATAGGAGAATGTTATGAGTAATTATATGCCAACAAATTGCAAAATCTGGAAAAAATGGACAAATTCCTAGAAACATATAAACTACCAATACTGAAACAGAAAGAAATAGAGCATTTGAAAAGACCGATAACCAGTAAAGAAATTAAATTGGTAATCAAACATCTCCCAACAAACAAGAGTCCAGGGCCCGATGGCTTTCCAGGGGAATTCCACCAAACATTTAAAGAGGAGTTAATACCTACTCTTTTGAAACTATTCCAAAAAATAGAAATGGAAGGAAAACTTCTAAACTCATTCTAAAAGGCCAGCATTACCTTGACTCCAAAGCCAAAGACTCCACTAAAAAGGAGAAATACAGACCAATTCCCTGAAGAACATGTTGCACAAATTCTCCACAAGAAACTAGCACACTGGATTCAACCATGCGTTAAAGGAATTATTCATCACGATCAAGTGGGATTTATTCCTGGGATGCAAGCCTGGTTCAATATCCACAAATCAATGAATGTGATACATCACATTAATAAAAGAAATAATAAGAATCACATGATCCTCTCAAAAGATGCAGAAAAAGCATTTGACAAAATATAGCTTCGTTTCTTGATTAAACCCTCAAGAAAGTAGAGATAGAAGGATCATACCTCAAGATCATAAAAGCCATATGCCAAATACCCACAGCTAATATCATCCTTAATGAGGAAAACCTGAGAGCTTTCCCACTAAGATCAGGAACACGACAAGGATGTCCACTCTCAGCCCTGTTATTCAAATACTGTTGGAAGTCCTAGCCTCAGCAGTCAGACACAACAAAGAAATAAAAGGCATTCACATCAGCAAGGAGAACGTCAAACTTTCAGTCTTCGCAGATGTCATGATACTTTTGGAAAACCCAAAGACTCCACCAAAAAACTGCTAGAACTAATACATGAATTCAGCAAAGTCACAGGAAATAAAAATCAATGCACAGGAATCTATGGCATTTCTATACACCAAAAATGAAGTAGCATAAAGAGAAATCAAGGAATTGGTCCCATTTACAAGTGCACCAAAAACCATAAAGTACCTGAGGATAAACTTAACCAAAGAGGTGAAAAACCTATATTGTGAAAACTATAGAAAGCTTATGAAAGAAACTGAAGAAGACACACAAAAATGGAAAAACATTCCATCCTCATGGATTGGAAAAACAAATGTTGTTAAAAATGTCAATACTACCCAAATCAATCTTCACAGTCAATGCAATCCCTATCAAAAAAAGAAAAAAGAAAAAAAAAAACCCTAGCATTCTCAGACCTAGAACAAACAATCCCAAAATTTGTATGGAACCAGAAAAGACCCCAAATAGCCAAAGCAATCCTGGAAAAGAAAAACAAACCTGAAGGCATCACAATTTATGGTATTACAAAACCATAATCATCAAGACAATATGGTACTGACACTAGAACAGACACATAGGTCAATGCAACAGAATAGACAGTCCAGAAAAGGACCAACAAACGTATGACCAACTAATCTTTGGCAAAGCAGGAAAGAATGTCCAATGGGAAAAAGACAGTCTCTTTAGCAAATGGTTTTGGGAAAAGTGGACGATGACTTGCAGAAGACTGAACCTGGACCACTTTCTCACACTATACACAAAAATAAACTCAAACTGGATGAAAGACCTAAACATAAGACAGTAAGCTATCAAAATCCTAGAGGAGAAAATAGGCAATAATCTTTTTGACCTCAGTCACAGCAGCTTCTTACTTGACTCCAGAGATAAGGGAAACAAAAGGAAAAATGGACTACTGGGACCTCATTAAGATAAAAAGCTTATGCATAGTGAAGGAAACAATCTGCAAAACTAAAAGGCAACTGACAGAATGGGAGATGTTTGCAAATGACATATCAAATAAGGGTTAATATCCAAAATCTATAAAGAACTTCTCAAACTCAACACTCAAGAAAACAAATAACCCAGTGAAGAAATGGGTAAAGGACATGAATAGATACTTTTCCAAAGAAGATATATAGATGGCTGACAGACACTTGAACAGGTGCTCAACATCACTCATCATCAGGATAATGCAGATCAGAACTACAGTGAGAAACCACCTCACACCTGTCAGAATGTCTAACAGTAACAACTCACGCAACAAAAGATGTTTGTGAGGATGCGGAGAAAAAGGAACTCTTTTGCACCATTGGTGGGAATGCAAACTGGTGTAGCTGTTCTGGAAAACAGTACAGAGGTTCCTCAAAAAATTAAAAATAGAACTATCCTGTAACCCAGCAATTGGGCAATTACGTATTTATCCAAAAGATACAGGAATGCTGTTTCAAAGGGGCACATACTCCCCAATGTTTATAGCAGCACTGTTGACAATAACAAAAGTATGGGAGGAGCCCAAATGTCCATCGACTGATGAATGGATAAAGAAGATGTGGTGTATATGTACAATGGAATATTACTTGGTGATCAAAAAGAATGAAATCTTTGACATTTGCAACAATGTAGATGGAACTAGAGTGTATTACGCTAAGTGAAATAAGTCAGTTAGAGAAAGACAAATACCGTATGTTTTCAGTCATATGTGGAATTTAAGAAACATAATAGATTAACATAAGGGAAGAGAAGCAAATATAATACAAAAACAGAGAGGGAGACAAATCATTAAGAGACTCTTAAATACAGAGAACAAACGGAGGGTTGCTAGAGGAATATTGGGTGGGCGGATGGGCCAAATGGGCAAGAGGCATTAAGGAGGACATTTGTTGGGATGTGCACTGAGTATAATATGTAAGTGATGAATCACTAAGTTTTATTTCTGAAATCATTATTACACTATATGTTAACTAAATTCGATTTAAATTTGTAAAAAGTAAGAAAAAAAGTTAAAAGTTTGAAGAAAAAGAAAGTAATTTATAAAAGAAATATTTCAAAAAGAGAGAAAATCATTCTAGCAGAAAAGCTCAATAACATAGAAATTAATTAGCCTCTGTGCATATATATATATAGTTAAATATAACAATGAGAATGTCTAAATTACAGAATTACAAAAAAAAAAGTTAAAAATAAGACAGTACTGGCTAACAATAGCATATACTCAGAGAGGGTGATAGAGTTCAAATTTCTACTTCCCTGTTTTGTTCAAGAGTGTGACCAAAATATTGATCAAGTTTAGGCTTGAAGTATAAAGATGTTACATATTCATGGTAAAATTTCATACCCACTAAAAAGAATAAAAACAGAGTTTATAAATCTCAAGTTAGTTGAAGAAAAAAATATGAAATCAGAATAAAAATATAATTTAAAATTTCAACAAAATAAGAAAAGGAACAGTGGATGAATATGAGAGTGGAAAAAATAAAAATTAAAAAGTAAGATAGTAATCCAAATAAATATAAATGAACTGAAATTTCCAGCTAAAATTCATAGATTTTCAGATAAGATCAAAAACAAAAATCCAACTAAATACTATTTACAAAAATCATTTAAAACATAAGGAAATATACAATTTGAAAGTATGTAATGTAAAAAACAAATACTGAGTTAAGTCTAATAAAACAATTTGTATTTTTTTAATTTAAATGTTTTATTTTAAAATATTTATAACATCACATGCAATTGCAAGAATGGGACAGAAGACTCCTGTGTACCCTTCATTCTGTTTCTTCCAGTGATAATGTTTTTTAAATTGTAGTTGAATATCACAACTGGGAAATTAACATTGATGCAACCCATTTGACCTAATTCAAATTACTGGTTTTTGTGCACTCATTTTCATGTGTGGATTTATTTCTATGCAGTTTTGCCATGTGTGTAGGTTTGTGTAATCACCACCACAGTAAGATACAAAACTATTCCTTCACCACAACTATTCCTCATGCTGCCTTTTGATAGTGACACCCTAACCCCCATCTCAACCCTCTACCAACAATCAGTCTGTTCTATTTCTATAATTCTGTCATATTAAGATGTTATATAAGTGGAATGACATATTTTTAAGCCCACAAATAGATTAAGTAAAAACAGGAATACTATGAAATTATAAAAAAATGAATTTACCAGGAGTATATAAATACTACAAAACTATAATAATAAAATACAACAAAAGTAAAATAATAAAATGATAAGTATGCAAAATATATAAGTAACATGGGGAATTTTACAGATTATGGGAATTTTTTCCACTTTCAATTATATAGAAGTCAAATGGACAAAAAGAATTAGTAAACAGGGAAAATGTGAGAAAGTGATGTGGCATTATCTTATAAAGTTAAAATATTCCTGCTTATAATATACTCTACAGAATTTGTACATGTGTGTACCAGAAGACATTAGTCAGAATGTTCACAAAAGCAATGTTCATATTTGCAAAAAACTGGAAAATGCCCCAGCATACACTGATGGAAGAATAGACACACAATGGTATAGTAGACAGCTGTGAAAAACAATGAACTTCAGCAACTCACAACTTGGCTAAATCTTAGAAATATAGTATTAGAGGGGAGAGGGCAAGATGGCGGAGAAGTAAGGAGCTCCGTACTTGCACTCGCGCCCATACATCACACAGAAAAGATCTGAAGCCATTGGAAACCTTACAAGACCTGAGA